>NC_051050.1:3643496-3838496 GCF_904848185.1 Acanthopagrus latus | reverse complement strand
GCTACTGGAGAGAGACAGAGAGCTATGGAGAGAGAGAGAGAGAGAAAGAGAGGGATCCAATCACTCCGCTTAGGTTATACTCATCTCCCCATGTGAAGGACAACACAGTGAGTGTGTGAGAAGTGCTATAATGTTCAGTACAGTTTATAGTCGACTGTGCTGTATATTGCGACAGTGCCGGTGTGTTTACTTTATATTGAAAATAAAAAGTTACAATTTGGGGATGGTTATTGAGGACCGAAAATAAAGTGGTACTGGTCCTGATTGGTCAGTACTAAAATATGGTTAGGGTGTGGTTCTAAGTGTTGACCTGTTCTCTGCAGTCATGGCTGACAGGGCAAAGTGTTCAAAAGCATGGGCACACAAGTGAATGTGGCTAAATGTAATACATATAAAATAGTAGTTGCATGTAAGGGGGTAACACGAGGAGCATCACGAAAACACAAAACACCTTACGATCAATCATTTTGAATTGCTGATGGTTGTTGAAAATTTTCTACAGCAGTAAGCTACTGATACTGACAAAATATGAACAGTACTGATCCCTAGTTAAAAGTGATCTTAAATTTCTATTTAAATCCTGGCAGTTTTGTCCTCTGAAACAAGTTCCACCCTCGCTCTATCTCTGCGTTATACTTTCTCTCCTGCCATACTGTCTGATGTATGAGGGCGCAGACTTTCTGCAGCACAGCTCCACAACTCACGCTGCAACTCATTCAAAATCTTGCACGCTCTCTCAAACTACTACAAGAAACATCTTGAGAGTACAGCTGAAGAGTTCTTTCAGGCGCTGTCGTAGGACGATGCACGCACATCTGTGATTCACACAAGATAGAGAATTTTTAAATGCTGTTTCAAATGAGCTATTCAATTTTTACTAAACAGGTCATTCCAAGTAGATTTTCTGAAGCTTGTTTGACACACAGGACTTGTCCATCAATATGGAACTACAAATATTAATCTTATGTAACAATCCACACAGACTCTGATATTTACTTTCCTCTCTGCAATGTGTCATTCATAAGCTGTGGCTCAAAATGCAGATCATAGAGGCTGTGTCCTCGCCACAGTGGCCCATGGTCTGAATCCAACCCGTGGCCCTTTGCTGCCCCCAAAAATATTAAACGATAAGAACTGTACAAATCTCCTGTTCTGTGTTGTGAAATTATTAATGACTGTATATCTCTGCTGTTTGATCAGGGCTTTAAACCTTCTGGCAAACATTATTTTCAGTGACTGTTCCTTTAAAAGACCCATTGGCGCCTTGTGGACTTTTAACCTTCAAATCCAGAGCTTCAGGGCATGTTACTGCTGCTAGTGCTGGTTAGCTTCAGGGCAAAAACAGACTTGTAATCTTTATGTAATGTTCAACAGGGGGTCAGGAGAATTTTGGGATCAAAAAATGGGGTCAGAGACCTGAAAAGGTTGCCACAATCCGTTTATAGAATGGAAAAAGGTCAAATTTTGAGTTCAAAATATGTGGAAAGACACACTTGGCCTTTTTAGAATGGACACACCCAAGAACAGCTTCAAGTTCAAAGGACTTCTCCAGAGGATTCAACACATTCCCGACTCTCCCAAGATATTCCAGGATTTCCAGGACCAGCAGGAGTCATCTTACTGTCTGTTCCAGTCCTGCTGCGCAGCACACGGATCAAATTCAATGACCCTTTAACCTCGCTCTATCTCTCTCTTTCTCTCGGTTCCCTCTCCCTCCCCCCTAGTCCCCCGAGGTCACAGACCCATCACTCCCTCTACCTCCCCCGCCTGCGGTACTGCTGTGGTAACACAACACTGACCGGTGCACGTTTCCATGGCAACTGTTCCCCTGAGAAACCCCCAACATCCTCGGCAACCACAAGGCGACTCCTGAACGAACGAACGTGTGCTCACACACACACACACACACGCACACACACACACAGCAATTTAGAGGGCTGTTTCTAGTAAAGAAGGTGGAGATTCACCTTTCTTCCCATCAGCAGGTCTAACTATAGACAGAGAGCGATCAGGGAATACAATGAAGACAGGGAGAAAAAGACAGTGATAGAGGGATAGACAGAGAGACAGATAACAAAGAGTTGCTCATGGAGTGCTTGTGCCAGTTCAAAACAGTTGACCAATCACAGTTATGTAGTTGGGATTAGGAGTGGGTACATCTTCTTACTGCACAGCTATCTAGAAGGCTTGGACCTTCAATGAAAAACAGCAACAAAAATAGAGACAAATATGGGTGAGATGGATGCAACTGTAAGTCAAATAACAGAAAAACAAAACAAAATAAAATATTCCCTACTATCAATAGAATTTAGCTAACATGAACACGCCATCGGACTGAAGTGATGAAGTGAAATGGAGGGCTAGCCAACACAAAAAGTGTTCCTCCTTGACTAGTAGTTGTTTGTTCAAGTCATCGGTTGAATAGTCGTAACACCTTTACGATAATAATTTAACTGTTTAAACATTTTGGTGGGGAACACACAAACAAGGCTAGCGTTAGCTGTTATTGGTAATGTTAATGGCAAATTAGATGATCTCAATGTGTTAGAACAACCAGCAAAGACACAGAGTATTCAAATCTTTTGTTAACTTGTTTCAACATAGTAAGACAACGCCAGACAAGTTTTGTTCAACTTCACACAACCAAATTCTAGCATGCTTATAAGCACACACATCTCATTAGCAATGCATGGCTAACAGAGCTAATTAGCAGCTCCAGTTAGCAATGTCCATAACACAAAGGAAAATGTCCGTGCACAGGTCCCCCCTGATACCTTCGTCCAAGCCCACAGATAAGGCACAGCTTCCAAATGGTGTGTGACTGTTTCTTTTTGTTTTTCTGTGACTAAAAGACCAGTGAAAAGTTGGTCGGCTATGATTCTTCTCATTGACAAAGTGGTAAGTCTACTAATACAGGGCAGCCATAATGAAATGAAAAGGACATTCTGTCTCTTTAATAACACCTACAGTTATGATGTTATTACCTATCGGCTGTTACATAGAACATAAAAGAGTACTCAAATGAATTAGCATTATAATGTATATATTGCATTATATATCATATGACCGCGATGCACAGTTTTCTAGAAAATAACACAAAATTGATGCAGGACAATGACAGTGTACGCAACACATTCTTCCTAGTCAAAACCTGGTGTCTACAACCCCGCAAACACAATTACAGACAACCGCTTGAATTGGCTCAGAGATTTGGGAGCATTGCTTGCAGCGGCTAATGTAACCTCGAGCTGTTAACTTCAAGCAGAGATGAAAAGCAAACTGAAAAGGTCTGCCAAAGGTAAGCCAACTTATTTATAACTCTACACCAACTGATCTTTTTTTTTCCACTTCTAAACTTGTCTTGAGACCCAACCAATGCTGACTCAAATGACATCTCTTTAGTCAATTTATCTCGCTCTGGAGACACAAATGTACATATATGCAGTGGCAACCCTAACCATCAACACATGGAAACATATTTTGTTGTGTAAAATCAGTTTTTCTTTGAGCATGTTAGCATTTACTGACATGTTAATATTGTCAGAGTTAGCAAAAATTAAACTGTTATTGTGTGAGATATAAAGCTCTGTTAGGTACTTACGAGAGCTGACAGTGTCCACATACTGAGGCAGGTAGGGAGCCCACATGTCTATAGTGTCCTTACGTCCTGATTGGCCAATCCTTCTTAATTCAGCCAGTAGGAGAGCTTGTGCCGCTTCTCGCACCTAAAACCACAAAGATTTAAGTTTTAATGATGACTATATTCAATGTCCACCATTTACAGTTCAACAAAAGTTAAAAGACATGGTTCATTCGTTTGGATGGTAAAAACAGTTGTTGATAATTCATAGTATATGAATAGAATTTCAAGGAGATAGGGTTAGCCTGCAAGCTTTAGGCTGTGAGCTTTAGCCTGGAGCTGTGCATGCAATGTGTGTGTGTGTTACCTCGAGACAGCGGTCCTGCCATCTCCTCGCCAACATCTCCAACAGAGGGGGTCTGAACTTGTCCAGGCCAAGGAGGTCAGGGAGCATCACACAGTGCATGGCCGCCAGCTGACTCCAACCTGCACACATGCACACACAAAAACACACACAGTCAGAAAAGACTACAAGGATGGCAAGTGAATGTTTTTCAAGCTTCTCACATGCTCCTATACAAAGCTCACCCCTGTCACATAGACACACTTCTTTTCAGAAGTGAAAATCAGACAATATGATATAATACATAGTGTGGGGACAGAACAAACATCATTCTGATAATGAAGCTTTTCTAGAGGCTGTACCGGTACTTGTTTTTTTTTTTTTACAAATGGAAATTTAGTTCTAATTGTGGCACAAAAGGACAGGTCAAGGGATATCAGAATAACTAGAATTCATCCTCTAGGGATGAACAATATCTAGCCAATTTCATTTGAATTCTGCTGAGTATTCATGAAGATCTATTGCTGATGGAGCAGCGTCACTGATACTGATCAAGTCTGAATTCAAAAGCAAATACACAATATCCCATGATGTTAACTTATTCCTTTAGGTGCGTTTATATCACTATTTTTGTCTGATGTTTCCATATGACAGCAGAGAGTTTCTTACATTCTTTTACACAATATAACTTTGTCCTTACACAATCCCCACACACTAACAACAGTTAAACACAAAATGGGAATATAATTGGCTATTATTTGCAGTCTTGGTTAGAGCAAAGTTAGTTCTGCTAACCAGAGCCTGGGTATGTTTGATGGCATTTAACAGGTAGACAACAGATATACAGCACTGCCAGGTGGATCGACAGAGGCCTCATAACGATACCTTGGCATCATGAACCTAGGTGTGTTTCATATCATACAGGAAAACTACAATGTGTGGGAGATTTTACTTGACAATAAAAAGGTACATGTTTTCAGAAAAACTGACAAAGGTGGTATAAGTCCATCACTCTTCTTCTCAGTTTTGTTTTCCTGAGTTACAAACGAAGAAAAGTAACATTCAAAATGTCTTGGTATCGCTTTAATAGGGCTCAAATCCAGCTGCATCACTCAGAGCCAAAATAACGGCTTATATTCATATTTTACACGAAACGAAGAAGAAATATAAACCAGCTCTTACATGTCTTTGACAAAAAATGGACTGAAGTGTTTATTTGCTGATACTCAACATAAACCAAGGACCTTATTCACATATATTGGTTCAATATATGGTTTCCACAGAAGATGCATGTATGGGAATGCACTTGAAAGGACACTGAATTGTTTTTGAGCAGGAAAGAAATTCCATACAAATTTCTTTGCCAAGGGCATCAACTTACCTCCGCCATCCAAATGTACAGGGAAAACTCAAACCATTAGGTGTATAACAAACAAACTGTATCTAAGCTAAGCTTGAAAGCTAATTGTGACTAAGATCACAAAAGAACAATATTGAATATCAAATATTTGACATTTGTCTTACAGCATAATAACCCAATTGTGTCAGTGTTGGATCAACCTCTAGGTACAACATTTCCAACACTGTCTTGCAGAAACCTCAAAAATGTCAAAATTTAAAAACATTTTGTTATTATGTTCCAAAATTCAAAATTAACCTTACCTTCCACCACCACTATCAATATCTAATAAAAGTTGAACCCTCTTCTCTCGTCAGACTGCTTAATTTTCACCTGAAACAGTGATGCAAACTCAAGCTGGGAAAGTAAAGGAATGACGTCAGTTTTTCCTCACTATACTATAAAAATCTGGTGTGTGATTTTTCTGGGTTTCACAATGAGTGAAACATGCTTTCTAAATGCAACTTGAAGGACTAATGTTATTTCAAAATGACGCTTTTGGTTACTATTGCCACAGGATATGGTTGACAATGACCAACATGGTACATACTTTTAACTAAAGAAACAACTTAACTACTGTTCCTTCTGCTAGTACTATTACTACAGCTGCAAATAATTAGGCAATGGATAAAACAACACTGAAACAAGATAACACAACTAAAAAAAAGGCTAAAAGCAGTGGTGGAAAGTAACCAAGTTTATGTTGTCATAAGTACTTACTTTAGGTACAAATTTGTGGTACTTGAGTATTTCCATTTCATGCCAATTTTTCATTTCTATTCCACTACATTTCAGAGGGAAATGTACTTTAGGATGAACTACATTTATCCGACTGCTTTAGTTCCAGCACACTAGTAGATTCAGCTACAAAACATCATAAATAGTAAACATGAGCTCAAAAGTAGTTAGAAAATACTTTCTCAATTATCATTGTTGTTGCTATTCTTGCTGCTACTACTGCTCAGAATTATTCTTGATAGCATATACTACTGACAACAATAATAATGTTTCTGCAGGGCAGTGGTTTAAGAATAAACATTATACAAAACCATGACACATTGTCTACAGTTGCTATTGAACTAGAGGTATCTCAGTTCTAAATATTCCTATTCTACTTGAAAGGAATGAGCCTGTGTCTGCATGCTTGCTGTTTTCCAGTAGAAAACTAAGATATCTGACAAACTCTGTTTTGGTCTCTGAAAATTAAAGGTTATCCACATTGAAAGGTACATTATTTTCCCAACAGACACCACAGATGTGGCACACTTTATTTTATGTAAAAGCACATTAATTGTGTGGGTGGATGGGGAAAGAAGTCACTGTGATAAAAGTCAACCTCCTGTTAAAAAAGAATTTAAAGGATAACATAAAAGCCATTTTAAAATTAAATCCAGTGCTGGTTCTAAGGTATACCAGACAGATTTCAACTTTATGTTACAATAATTACATCTCAGTTAATTTACTATTAAACCTAAAACAATATATATGAAATAAAAAAAACAATCAGTCTTGTTATATAGCCCTCTTAAAAAGTTGTATGTACAATGTTAGACTGATGTGCTGCGAGTGAAAAAAGAGGGGTGGAAAAATGTAAAACAAGGGGAAATTCTGGTCATTGCTGAGCAAAAATGTTTCCTTTTTTGATCAATATTATTTGTATTTTTTTTTTTATTTTATTCGGCCCATTTAAGTAGTTTTGTTAGCTCGACGTTTCTCCCCTTATGACACACTCCTCATTCCATCAGGTGGAAATAGCAAGCATGCAAACAGCGAGCACAGAGACAGTGAAACTTCAGGACGCAGGGACACATTCAGACGAACAGACTTAGAGACAGAAATAACAGGGTAGGTCTGCACAATACAGCCACAATTGAAAAAAGACAAAGAACAGGGCATAAGGACTGAGGTCAATACACTCTCAAATGCATCAGATATTCTTCTTTGCTGATGACACCACTCTTTTTGTCTTTCAGTTTAGCTGCACTGGTGAACTTGTCCTGGGTTCCTACAAGTTTCATAAATTTGGACTTCAGGTGAAAATGACTCCTGACATATTATAAAACAAATACCTCTCCACAAAATTGAGAATAGCAAGGCTGAGGAAAATTGTGATGAATATCTTGAGAGCAAAAGGTAAACATTTTACTTGACCTTTTACTTGACAACTGATTTTGTAATGGATTATACTGTGTACCATTCTTTAAATTTTCCCATATTTTCGAAATACATCAGGGACTACTACCTGTTGCAAATATTTCAGGAGTCATTTAATTTCTCATGACCAAGTCAGATCACAGTTTCTGTGCCACTTATTTTTCAGTATTCAAATTTAGATACTGAAAACGTTCAATTTCTTCAACTGACTGGTTTGAAAGTGTTCTGAACTCGGCTATGACGGACAGACAGATAAACAGACAGCGCTGTGGACCGAAACAAGGACAAAGACATGGCAATAAACTGGAGCTAGACACCTGAGATGAAAATCTAACACTGGCTGCAGGAAAAAAATAAGACCGATGTAAGGAAAGAGAAATGAGGTGATGAGACCCAAGAAGGATGGGAACAGGGAAAAAAAAGGTTGGGAGATAAATAACTGATGGAGTGAAGATATGGGAGGCAAAGAACTGTGGTGGCATCGAGAGCAAGAGAGAAGATGAGAGAGCAAACAGAAAAAGGAATGGAGAGGGGGAAAAATAAAAATATAAATATACAGATGGGATGGAGAGAGGGAACTAAAGGTAAGACAAAAGAAAAGAGGGTAGGAAAGAAGATCTAGGAAGCAGAAGATCTCCAAAGACAGACAAGTGACTGAAAAAGAGTATGACTGCAAGATTTTCCCTAGGAGGTACCCATCAGTTCAGTCTGTACCTTCATTGACTGAGGGGATGTTATAAGAAGCAGGGCCGGGGCTGTGGGAGCCAGGGGCCCCCTGAGGATGGCCCCCAGGCACCCCTGTAGCCCCGGCAGTAGCAGAAGTTACAGAACTGGTGTTGGCTGCGGCAGCTACAGCAGCTTGTAAAGGAAGAGAAGGAGAGAAATATCAAGAAGGAAAGAACAGGTTAAAGGGATAAGTAAATATATATATACACACACACACACACACACACACATACACACACACAGCAAACAAAGAGAAGAAACAAGCAGTCAGGAAGCAGTCTTTCAGTCAGCATCTTGGCAAGCATCTTCTGGACAGTGTTGTTTCCCAGTAAATTACGTATGGCTGCAACTACATTAAAAAAGAAAAAGCTGATACCAAAATAGAAAATAGAAAACAACAAGCTAAAAAAAGTAATTAAGCGAATGATTGTCATGACATATGCAAGTAAGAGATAAACTTATAAACACAAAAGCCATAAAAGAAAAAGCACTTTTTTTAAGGAAAAAGACATGAAAGGGGAATAAACCCGCAGCAGAGAGGAAGACTTCCTCTGTGGAGAGAAGTGTTCATAAAAGGCACATAAATGTAAATATTACATCAAGATGACATTTAATATCCCAGCAAGCACTTGGTAAAGAAGTGAAAAATCTGCTGTTAGTTTGGACCAATAACACCCATACCAAACAAAAGCTGACAAAAGGTCAAGAAACACAACACAAAGAATTTAGACTGTGGCACTAGCATTTCATCAAACCATATATGGACCATTTTTATCCAGAACATACATCCATAAAAATGATCTACATGAAGGTAAAAATATAATGTGCTGATTCAAACTGTATAAATGATACAGATGTAATGTTCCTTTGTGCAAGGGCCAGAGACCTGAAACCTTTACACTGCGGAGAACAAATGATCAAGTCCTTTCATATCTGAACACTTACATTTTCAAAATGCCATTAAGGCTATTTGGCGATGATACAAAGCCCATCTTTTCTCACAAAAATAATTAATGTTTTTAACATAATGTACAAAAACTGATGAGATTAACATTTCAATATAGTTATAAATTAAGGGTGTAAATCTTCAGCAATCTAATCATTTAATTTGATTCATATTTGATTCTTGGGTGTTCGATTCAGAATCGATTTTCAATTCAAAACGATTCTCTGTATGCTAAACCTTTCACTGGTGTCCTTATTCTGCTGCAATACAATATGAAACACAACTAGAAATTAAAATAAATAATCTGCCACTTTCTAAATAAATTAGTTATAAAAAAAAGTTAACTTCATTAACTAACAACAGATGGTCTTGTTTGTCACTGCTGACAAATAGTGGACATCAGTAACAAACAAGACCATCCATTAACGTAACATAACATAAAAAGTAATCACAAACACATGGCCTGCTTAATGTTCACCTTGTACAGGTAATTATTCAGTCATTTAATAAACACTTGGAAATTAGTTAAACTAGTTAAGCAGCTAAATGGAACGGGCACACATTTAAAATCTTTCAAAATAGTACATATACCACATAGAAAACATGTAGCACAAACACAACAGAGAGAACAGGCGCATTAATACAAAGGACGGATTGAATGACAGTACACTGATAAAAACACTGAGGAGGGAGCATGTTGGTGGAGCAGGTTTTCTATAGACAACAGGCGGCAGGCTGAAGCCATGCAGTGAAAAACAGTGTGAAGATGAAGAGACAGAAAGAGATAGAAAGGGAGAGAAACAGAGAGTAGTTGAGACAGAAATTAGAAAGAGAGAAGATGGTTAAGTGCAGTTGAAGGCAGTTTGCTGCTTTGGTGCAGAAAAAAATCAAAATGTTCAAATGAAACTGCTGTATGAAGAAGTGCTATAAGGAATAATCTACTTTAGGTCCTGGATCAATGGCTGAGGCCTTGGAGGACAGCACCCTTTATAGCAGGCAAGGATGTTGGTACAAATATCACAAAAATAGTCATATATGCAGATGATACTTTAATATATATTTCTAACTTGAGAATTCAGGGCCTGAGAACCTGACATTTTAAATCACGATTAAGATTACAAGATTATAAGAAGTTCTTCTTTTGCAATGAAATATTAATGAACCATGATGAACTTAGAAAAGTTTCAAAATAATTTGTATACTAAAAAATGTCGGAGACAGTCCAAGGCCAACTACGTGCAGTTAACGTATAGTGTGTAGGACTTAGGGGGACATAATGAAAAATCTCATAATGTCCTACCCTTGCTTGTGTTTTCATCAGTTCAAAATCAATAGAAAGTAAGAATTGCTGTGTAATGATACATTGTATTAACTATAGAGAGGGCCTTTCACATTTTTTTTTGCATTTTTAGCAGCCATTGTAAGTTCTCTCTTGAAAGGGCATAGGGGTGTTTAGTTATGTGCAATCTTCAAACTCATTAGTGGATACCACTACATCCTGCATAGCTTTAGGTTTTTAATCCTAGAAAAGAGACAATAGAGCACCTGAAACAAAAAACTGAAATATGCATAATTTGTTCAATTGCAAAGAAATGTATGCTTTTCTATTAGTCATTGCTACGTTTCAAGTAAGAATTCGTCTTACTCAAAGAGTGAATGTTGAGAGCTGCAACCAAAGATTATTTTCATTATCGATAAACCTGCTGATTGCTTTCTCAATTAACTGGCTAGTAAAAAGCAAAAAGAAGAAGAAAAACCTGAAGGAGACATTTTGACTGTCCTTATTGTTTCCTTTTCAACTTAACAGTTCAAAACCACAGATAGCCAGTTTATATTGTGTAAGGCACAGAAATATGGTGATTCTCTACAACCGAGAAGCTGGAACATGGGAAAAACTTGCATTTGGGAAAAGAAAAAAACTGTAATTATGTTACTATAATTTTTCAAAATACATCAGCCCGATCGGAAAGTTGTGATTTTTTAACTTGAGTTGGTTATCTTCATTGATTTGTCCGTTTCGTCCTGTGCCAAAACTGAATGTAATTATGTATGAGATACAAGATAGACAATACAGAAATTCGAACCATGGAATCATTCTTTGTTCCCCTCCATTTGAGGAAGTAACCGTTTTTATTAAGAGGGCTGAGGATGAGAGAAATAAAGAGGTTTCTTGATAACTTCTCTCCATTACTGTGGCCATAATCGTAAATGACTAACTGCAAGATGTTTTTTGGCCAGTTAAATTGTATTCAGACACCTTTCCCTCTGTTCATCTCACTGTAGATGCTGCAGTTTATTAGAGGGGCCTCCTCATTTATTTCCATGTGAAAAGAGACGGTGAGCAGGGTTAAGAGGGCTCCCCTTCACAAAGCCTCTGACACGCACACACAAACACACACACACACCAGGGTGGAGTAGCTAGCTGAGCAGAGGTCACGGCCGACCGTTCCCCCTGAATGGCGGGGAATAGGCGTGTGGCGTGAATAAGTCCACGCGCTTGTCACGCTTGGCCTCCATTAAGGCGTGACAATAGCACTAAAAAACCCCGCCTATCCCCCAACACCCGAGGGTGCCACCCATGGCATATGTGTGTGTGTGTGTGTGTGTGTGTGTGTGTGTGTGTGTGTGTGTGTGTGTGTGTGTGTGTGTGTGTGTGTGTGCACGTGTGCACGTGTGCAGTGGCTATATTCACATAGACCTGATTTTTGGTGTGTTGGAGGTATTGAGCTTGTTGTAGTGTGGTAGGTAACCTGGTGTGTGTGTGTGCGTGTGTGTGAGTGAGTGTGTGTGCGTGCGTGCGTGCGTGTGTGTGTGTGTGGTAGGCAGATGGTGAAGGCTGGTTAAAGCATCCCCTACAGTGAACTATAGCAGGTTTTCTCTACAAAGAAAGACTCAAAATTTCCTTTTTTCCCCCACATTATCAAGTGACATTCTCTTGTTTCTTTATTTGTATCACTTGTGTCTTTCTTTATGTTTCTACAGATGTTTGCTTCATCCATCTCTCTGTTGTTGTCTTAATCAAAGCTTTATTTATGGTTGTGGGTTTAAAAGCTAACACCATACCTATGAAGCAGGATGTGCACCTCCTTAAGGTTGTGGCAATAATTAAATAATTGGGTGGTTGCAACAGAATCTGTTGCCTAGATTTTGGGAATGCCTGACTGTGCTGATGATTGGAGGAAATCAAATCCATTTCCTGTGGTTCATACTGGAAATATTCATATTATAACATTTCTAGAAAGTTCTCCTCACTAAGGACAAAACAAGTAATTTGTCACTGCCTTCCTGTATGAATGATTTCTAATCTGGTGGCCCTTTCATGAGGACCACCTTATCACTGTCCTTAAATGTCACAACTCTGACTGTTTTCTGATCTTCCATGATTAATGTTGGTTACTACTTGGTTAAGGTTAGAGAAAGTGTGGTTTGATGCACAACATGTAATTTCAGCTGCTAGTCTCTCTATCAAAACAAAACAAAGACATTTCCAAAGGGTTTTATGGTGAGGGCCAGCATAGCCGCTGCTCAGCCGCTCTGAGCTGACCAGCTCTGGAGGCGAGTCGAGTGCAGAGCCAGACCCTCTGGAGGAATAGACACCCAGGGCCCTATTTAGACAGTCTACGGCGCTCGATCTAAAGTGAAGCACCCTAGCATGTTCAGGGCGTATCCAAATCCATTTTGCCAGTTTAACTGTGGATAATCTGGGCACAAAGTGCAGCACAAAGAGGTGGCATGTTGACTCTCAATTGGTCATGGGTGAGATTTGGGTGGAATTTTTAACTGAGGAGGAGGAGGCACACCCTCTGTGTGGGCGCAATACTCAAAAAAATGATCATCCTGATCAATAACAGGTGGGGTGAGAGGGGAGGAATATGTCCTTAATGAGGAGAATAAGAATGACATTACCCGCATCGATCCTCCAGCAGCAGAAACGGTACGTGTATCTCCACATTAACATGTGTCTTTGTGCACTATGAACAGCTGATAAACCTCATAGGAGAGTCAGGAGTTTTAAATTATCAATGGAGAGTTTATAACTACAGTTTTTAGTTATGCTGATTGAATGCACCACGACATGTGTTATAGAACATTACTGCGTTCATGGAAACATCTAAAATAACTGAAAGCAGCCTCTCAAATCATGAAATCAGTGTGTATCAGTGCAGTGAACCCATCCATGTGGGCACATATAATGCACACTTTAAATAGCAGGAAACTAACTATGTCTTTGACTTTAGACCAGCTTCTTGTAAGTCTATGGCACTCTCGCGTTCTGCTGCCTTAAGATAGCAATCGGTTCGCTTAACCACACCTCATTTTAAGATGAACACGCCCAGGGGCTCACAGGTGGGTGCAGGTATATTTGCTATTTACACAACATGGGCACTGGGCATGAGGATGACAACCACTTCAGTATGAAACCAGCAATGACGCTTGTGAGCGTAAGATAAGGCCACCGATTCTGCTCCGATTTCAAGTTAAGACTGATATTACCTTTTGGAATTAAAAAGTGGATTCATCTTGAGCCTGACTGCAGCAGTGATCCGTGGAGGTGACCTCCGTTTTTGGATGTTTATGTACTGTTATGTTGACTTTTGACTGGAGCTGGAGGGGAAATACTTCACATCATAAATGTTATATTCCAGGGAGGAGAAGGGAAAAGGAACAACAGTCTCTGCTCACTGCTGCCCGCTACATTACAGCTCGTGTACAGAAAGCTGGCTGTTTGGGGCAGATAAAGACTTGCGTATGTAACCCAGGGCGATAGAACCCTTTGCTGGTAGTGAGCAGACCATTAAACCAGCATTGACTCGTGCACAAATGTTCACAGATGTTTTAAAGTTGAATTCATGTTACGTTTAGTCTCATTCACAGACTTTTCTTCACTCTCTTACTCTCCTGGAACTTATGTCAACAGAGGACCAAATGAAACGCATTACCAACATTAAACTTGAGGATTTCTCTGGGTATTAACGTTGTCGGAAATGTTAAATTTTACAATATAATTACACAACTCAACAAATGATATGAAAAAGCTCTAGTCATTTTGCTGTACTACTTTTTCCTGACACTGTTATAAATCACACATCAATCTGTTGAGTAAGTAGAAATCTATGTCACTTTAAGGACAGTCCTAATATTTCCAGTATGAATCTCTGAATTTGTGGCAACTAAGAATGAGCCTCTCCACCAAAGAATTCCATTAAGTTCCACTTAGATGGTACACAACGTCATGACCCCATGTAAGTGCATTCCGGGGTCTGTAGTTGCAACAACTCCACCTAAATGTCAAAAACAGCAGAGGATCCCTTTAAAGTCCTGCTGACCGAGGAAACAGCAGCAGCTTCCTCCTGTGATATTTCTGTTCTTTTTTTTTTTCTTGAACTCTCTGGGGGTTTTATTGCCGGTGGGCAGCATTATCAAACCCCCGCCTCTCCTCCCTCCCACCATCCCCGCAGGGCCCTGGGGGTGTGTGAAGCCAGTGCCCCCTCCTTTTGTAGTTACCTTGTTTGATCTGGGCCTGTAGCGCCGGGTTGGAAGGCTGAGGGGGGCCAGCCGGCGTCCTGCGAGGAGTCTCCGGGGTTCCTCCTGGTCTGGGAGGCCTGGAGGAGGATCACAAAGAGGAGGTATGAAATATTAAAAAGCAGCAAGGAGGAGAGAGGAGGGCCAACAAACACACACAGACACACCATAATAAAAAATAAAAAAGAAAGAAAAATAAAGTCAGTCACAGAAACACATACATACCTAAAACCAGGAGTTTTTAGTTTGGTTTCCTGAAATCAACAGCTTGAATTTGACACACACGCCTGTGTGCGCTTGTGCATGTGTGTGCGCATGTGTGTGTGTGTGTGTGTGTGTGTGTTTGTTCTCAGGCTCCAGCCTATTGAATTTTGGGTGGAGGACACAATCCTGAGTCTGAACAGACTGGAGGCGTCTAACTCTCAGAGACACACAAACACATCCAATACAACAATCAATGGCGTGATCAATAACAGTTGCAAGGCTACAAGTCACTGCCACACATCTCCAGCATTTGCAGTTAAAAGTGCCTAAGAATCGACTGCATTGAAGTTTTGAGAAGCGACAGGAGGGCCAGGTTAGGAAGTGTTAGTAGTCAACTAATAACTATGATCTTTCTCGGGATGCTTCATTTTTTTTAATCCATTTTAAGTGCTTAATGTAACTCTATTTGTGGGATTTAAATAGCCCTTTTCTTGTAGTCTTTTGATTTGCAATACATTTGAATTGATTAAACCTAAGTTACAAAACATTTTTTAGTGAATGAGAACAGCATTTATGTTAAAAAGAGAAAGTGAGAGCAGCAGAGTGGTGAGTATGTTTATGGGTCAGATGGTAAATCCGGGACGATGTTAATTTCAATGACACAAATTCCAACAACACAGTCATGTCATAAAGGAGAAGTGGACAAGAGGGTAATCGTTTGTGGTTAGAGCTATGTTTACTTGAACCTTAAACTTCCACTAGTAATCAGAATACCAGCCCATCAGAATAAAAATGCTTCATGTAACCATCTCAGTCCACCGTCTGATCTGATCCCAGCTCATCCGAATGAATGTTCAATCACATCAAGAAGAGTTTAGTAAACCTTCGATAGCTTCAAAAGGAAAATATTGGCACTTTAAAACCACGTAAACACGTAATCTGATGTTCATCTCAATTTGAAATATATATAGTTTATCTGTGCCTGTTTGCCTCAGATGGCAGTAACATTTGGTGATTCTATGGCAGATACAACTTTTTTTGTTGGAGATTTTAAAAGATTTGAGGATTGTTAAACACTTCAATGGTCAGAATATTATAAACAACCACCATTTAAAACATGAAAAAAGCTGGAATCCACCGAACCAAAGACACGAATATTGTTCCTAGGACACAAAATGGGTGTATCTTAAAAATGTTATTAGCCTAGGAACGCACACAAGAATTAATTGGATTTTTTCAATTAAGTTGGAATAGTTGTTTTATCTCTAGCTTCTCTGTATAAATAATTATTATTACAAAGTGCCAACACACACATTAAATCATTTTATGCTACAGAGAACATCCAGTGAGAACTATTCACTACAACAGAGCACAAGAATATGTGCACCTGCATGCCCCCCGCATCACAACCTGACTCACACACCTGCTCACTGCCATTCACTGTAACACACAAAAAACACGCTGACAACCTCTCACACACACACACACACGCACACTCACACACACGCACGCACACACACACGCACACGCACACGCACACACACACACACACACCTTCGTGTCTCTGTGGTGCACAAAAACACAAAGGAACACACGGTCTCACTCAGAAGTACAATGTTTTTACCACACAAATTCCAATAAAAACATATTAACAGCAAATAATCATACAGCTAATTAGAGAATGTGTTTGCTCATTTTCAAGCCACATGCCATACTGGAATTATTTTTAAAAGAGGCATTGGTGGCAGCAGTTCTGCCTGTATTGCCTGTATGCTGGGTACAAATAATGTACTGTATGAGTATCTTATAAATAAAATGTGTTGAAATGCATTCTTCTGACGAAGAAAAAAAAAACATTTTCTATAAAAGAACTTGTGTAAAAAGTATGACTCCTACTCTTAAAAAAAACATTCATCTGAAGCTAACACCATTCTGTAATTCATTTTCTGATAAATAATATTTACAGGTACTGCTGATAAACCAAGATTAATTTCAGACTTTAATTAACTTCCAGTTAGTCCCAACTGCAGGTTTCAGCTTGCACAGTCGAAACGTGGATACAGATAAAGGTGAAATGGCTTACGCCCAGAAAGAATATTTCAAATTCAATCGAAGCTGGCTTCAGGAGTCTGAAGCAAGAAGGTATCTAAGTTATGTATTTTTAGTACAAAATTCCACAGACAGTGTTTTCTTGTTGAACTGCGCTGGATGCAAAAAACTGCATAAACTAAACCACAGTCTGCAACAACAGGATAAGAACAGATATGATTTAATACACTTTTAAAAAATCATTCTTACATGAAACTGTAGTTATGACCACCAAACCTAATTTTACTCATCAGACTCAATGTGTTGATGTGAGTTACATTCGATATCGGACTTTATCAAGCTAAATAAATTCAGTACGTGGGTTGACAGTGGAGCTCATGTTGTTATCGGAATGCTGCTTTTTGCATCTGCATGTGTAACGTGTGCACAAGCCAAGAACTGGGGATTTAGGGCTGTTATCTAAATAAAATCTAAATCCATCCACATTAGCTGATCCAGTTCAAACCAAAGAAAATAAATCTCACTTCGAAATTCTGCAGCGTTTAAATGCACCTCACAATTGGACAGCATCTGGCAAGTCAAACTTAACAGATTAACATGGAACTACAGGGCAGATGGATGATGTACTGTATGCATTTATTGGAAAGTAAAAATCAACCCATACTGGCTTGTGTAGATTATGAGTCTTTAAATGTGTCCCATCTTCAATTACTCTTCAATCTGAGACTGTCCTCACCTGCTTTGCAAGCACACAGTGCAGCTACTGATTCTCCTACTAATTCTTTAAAGGAGGAAAAAGGTTACTCCACACAGCGCTTCATCTTCACTGAGGTAAACATTGAGCATGACCTCTGTTCAGAGTGAGGCCCCTGTCAACCTGTAAAACAGCTAAATCTTCCAGGAACAGAGAGAGAAAGCTGCGTTGCCTCTTCTTTAGCCGGATGATTTGCACATTAAGTAACTATTTCTATAGACGAGGGCGGGGCAAGAAACAATCAAAGTAAATCTAGAAATGTTAGTGTTTTTTTTATTTCATTATTGTCCTGGTCAGTTCCCCAAAGGGAAGGGAGGAACTTGTTCCACATACAGGCTCAAGTCCTCGCCCAGAGCTTGATGAGTGTCTTGGATGTTGTGATAAAATACTAAAAATAAAAACTACGAGTTCAGGAGCACTTCTTTTCAAACTTCACCACACAGTGAGGAAGCTTTAATAAATGTAAGATAGCGAACATGAGAAAGCCAAAAACCCAAACATGTTCAAATATTTACAGCAACAGGTTTGGTGTCTCAAAGTGGAGGCAGCTCCAGAGAAGATCCTTGTTTGAGTTTTAAAAAGAAGGCTTCAGGTTCCTCCAGTAGCTGGGCAATCAGCTCCTCTGATCTGGACAGACCATCGAGGAGGAGTTTTTTGTAAGAATGTAATAAATAGCTTTGAAAAGTTTTTCAGGCTTTGCTGTGTTTTACTGTCTTGCTGCTCATGGTGCCTGTGGTGCTCTTTGTTTTTTGATATTCTTGCTGCCATTTCCTGTTTATCACCTCCATCCATCTCTGGCCAGTTAGGTTTTGATTAAGATGCAATACAGGTTTTTCATCATTTCTGACTGGTAAAATCAATGACAGCAGCACAAGACGAGAGATTCCACAACTGAGACTGACTTTGGCAAGACTTGGGACTCGATTTGAACTGGTGTAGATTGACTTTCGACTTGAATTCAAATTGCTGTCAAGGATTTGAGCCTTCATGTGGGATTAGCTTCAAGACATCATATTTGACTTCGACTACATTGTTTTTAAACTAGCTTTGAGACTTTCAGACTTGACCTGGAACTGGCTTTAAGGATGCTAGACTGGACATTACTCTAAGACCTGACCTGTCCCAAGTATTTGAGAGCAGCATCTTCAGTCTTGACTTGAGACTGGCTTTAACAAGACTTGAAACTTGACTTGGACTTTCTCAATTGACTGAAAATGTAAACTGGATTTTAAGATTCAACTTGAGACTGGTTTTGACAAGATTTGGCCTCAAACTTTAAAAGTCCCAACTACACCCTTGAACCTGTCCTCCCAATTAAGCAGTATTACCATCGAGGGTGTGCTTTAACGTCATTTGAGCACGACAGTGATGCAGCGTTTGCGCCCTCGAGGGTAATACTGCAATTATACAACTAATACCAACACAAATAAAATGTATAATCAAAACATATCCATGTTGATGGACATTTTACTCTCAAATTTTAAATTTTAAATTTTAAATTGTTCTCTCAATTTTAAAGTGTGCGTCGCGTTTCCATGGAAATACATGGGGTCTGACTAATAAGACTCAAATATGTAATAGAACGTAGTTTACCACTCTAGTAAATAATCCAACCCTTAGTAACGACCTTGCAACAGAAAGGATTTTCTAGTCCCAGATGAGTGAACTCTGAGCTGATGTTAATGTTTTACCGCGGTCTCAGAATTTCCCGAACTACCGTAAAATACCAAATAATACCCGGGGCGTTTATTTGTTTCAGTCACTTAACAGACCAGGTGGCAATTTGGGACGGGTGATTAATTCCTTCCTCCCAAAAATCCGGGATGAAAATGTCAAAAACTTCTCCAGCTTCTCGGTTAATTTATCCATCCAGCCCTCGCAGCAAACTCCTCATCTCTGCTGTCACTCACGGTGGCGTACATTTGTTTTGTCCTGATCATTTTGTGGGACACTCTCTCGTTGCGTGCCCATGTGCTGATAACTCATCCCCGCATGTTTATCTCAGGCTCTTCACTAGCCTTCTTCCTCTATCCACCAGGCAGCCTGACACTGTTGCTGTCCTCCTCGGTCCTCACCTCGCTGTCCTCACTCTCTTGGGGTTGACAGAGAAAAGTATAGCGGATGCTTCTCCCAAGTTTTCCTCTGCATATTCTACGGCAGAAAGTCTGAATTTCAAGCCATACTATTTATTTTTTTGCTCAAGCTCTGACAGTTACTATGTTGCCATGGAGATGGATACACTATTGCCATAGACTTGGCGGAGTAATATTTTGAGTAATGCGTCAGGTGTGCTGTCACGTTGATTTGAGCACGGTCTAAATGTCTTGTTGACCAATCAGACTGCTTGGTCGGAACTACTTGTTGTATAATATATTTTTAAAAATGCAACAGAGAAGGGGGAAGCAGCAACTGTAGGATGCGTGGCCTTGTGGCTATGTAGTGTATGACACGGGGGGTCAGCTGACACAGGGGAGGAAGACTAACCCCCCCCCCACCGCTCAGAGTAACATGGACAGAAATCCGGGAGTGAGAGCTAACAAGCAACTACGGTACTGCTCCAGCCAGGCCTGAGCACAGTTGTCAAATTGTCCAATTCAAGCAAACAGAGAAAAGCTTATTTTGAGAAGGAAAGGCTATTCTTACACTCAGTATCTCTAATGTTGGAAGAAAAAAACGTTTGTTTTTGAGTTGTCCACTCTTGTATCATCACCAAAAGGTACACATTTCAGCAGAAGATCTTTCTAATGATCCTTAGTTCTAACAACACGGCTCTTATTATAGACTTCGGCACTGAAAGGTTGAACCCGCACAGATGCTGAATTAAAGAGCCAGTTAATACAGATGTTTGCATGTTGAGCCAATTGATTTAATAAAATATGAATAAACGCAGAGACTGAAAACAGGTCACAAATCATAGAAGGCTGATAAAAACAAAACAAAACAAAACAAAAAATCACCATTTCTCCCTTACAAATTCCCCTCTGCCGCTCTCTAGTTTCAAGTCATAGCGTTTTCCACTATGACTCCTCGCTCACCCTCCCCTGCAGGGTTATCCTGTGCTGGGCTGATGAAACGTTGTGTTGGTGTTACAGCAGCAGGACCTCGACCTCCGTGTTAAATCTTTCACAGCACAATGAGATCTCAGACAGACTAAACAATCAGAGACACAGACACGCACACACACAGAAAGACACAGAGACACACACACAGACTTGACAGTAGTTTATAGGTGCTGCTGGTACCATTGTGTATGTGAACAGTGTCTTCATTTTTGTGCTTTAAATTCAGTGACTGGTCTCACTTGTTTGGGTTGTTATTTTGTTTTTCAGCTAGAATCACTGATGATGGATGGGGTGTGTTTTTCTGCCTTAAGAATCCAAATATTTTTAGCTTGGGTTTAAATTTTCTTCTGATATCTTTAAGATGCTGTGGATAAAGCATGGACTAACATTTAAACTAAACCTTACTAAAAGTTACATTGACTGGATGATCTATGATCAGTCAATCAACCAAATGCATGGCTCCGTGAAAATTGCCTGGAGATCTGGTCTGTTGTTGGGACCACAAAAGGTATGTGTGTGATATTGCAGGGTTTGTTTTCCAGTACAACAAAGACAGACAAGGCCACTTGTTCATAATGATGATTGTTTTTGCGCTGATATTAATACTGCATGTATCTAAACTGCTCTGCAATTCGGAAATTAGTATTCTTCCAGTTTTGCATCAGTCACATGATAGGAACATCACCAACATGCTGCCCTGTTGCTGTGAGTTTCTGGACAAAGACCTTTGTATTCTCACATACAGCTTCTCTTTAGCAATATCCTGTGACAATGTGAGCTTGCAATGTGTTTGTGGGCTCAAACACAGACGCTGAACCTATCAGCGTCCTTATGGTGTGATGACCGGCGAAAGAAGCAACATGGCGGCTCCTCAAGAGGTCACTGTAGCTGCTATACGATCAATTACATCAGAAAAGTTCATCTAATTAAAATCAGAGCAATGCTGAGAAAACTGAGTGTTTTTAAGAAATAAGTAGATAAGAGATAAGTTTTAATATGGCAAGTCTTGGTGGAAATTTAGTTAAAATATAGTTTGTTTAATTCTTGAGCTTTTTTTTTTTTAAATTTTGGGGCAGCAGACCTGCTAAACAAGCTTGACTAACAACTCTTATATGTTATTACATTACATTATATACACATATTATACCACCAAACAGAGCGAAATTAATATTAGAAGTTCAATGTAAAAATAGACTGAAAGGCGTGTGTGTGTGTGTGTGTCTGTGTCTGTGTCTGTGTGTTTAAACAGTACCTGGCCGGTGCTTTCTTCATGTGCTCTCCAACAAAGGTGGCGTTGGTCATGCCCATCAGAGTGTTGGCCAATGAGATTACAGACAGCAGGTGTTGTGTGGTGACAGCCCTCGAGACGCCATACGTCCCCTTCCCAACGATGTCCGTCAGAGTCAGCTTCAGACCTGTCGCCAGGGACAACTGTCGCAGCAAGGACTCCTGGGAAGCAGAGGCAGACAAATGAACCAGGGACCTGAGATATAGACGGGTCAGCTTGAGAGACCCATCGCTCGCACTACATTTGTTATTATTGCTGGTGTTCAGTTTTCGATGAAGTATTCCCTCCATAAATATGCTACAGAAAGGGCGATCGCTTACTTAAAATCTTATTGTATAACATTATGTCTGCAGGTGCTCTGTGATCACAGAGAGGAGGAAGCATCTGTGTGTATGTGTGTGTGTATGTAGCTTAGGAACTACAACATGACTGTTGCATAATGACTATCAAATAATCTAAAATCTTCATAGGTCTGTATGATGAATCCTGCTCAGGATGTACATGGAACACAGGTGGACAGTACCTTGAAGGTGGGCAGCATGAGGGACATGTGACCTCCTCTGGAGATAAGGCCGAAGGAGATGGGGCAGTGCGGTCTGAGCATGCCCAGTCGCTCTAGACAGATGCCGTCCAGCTGTTCGTTGAGACCCCAGGCGTGCAGGCAGGACATGAAGAGTTTGGCCGTGTCCATGGTCAGATTGTACTCTAGCAAACTCAGAGACTTGGACTTCTCCTCTCGCCTCCTCATCTCCTCCTCCTCCTCTTCATCCTCATCCAGTAGGTGCTCCTTGATGGTCTCCTTCATTGTCTCCTTCACCTAGTAACATACGATTTCAAAACAAATAACATAAATATTAAGAGACAAAAAACAAGTAAAAGATCTTGAAATATACACACAAACAGACATCATATAACACAGTCTAAGTTTTACAATCTTCATGTAAACAATGCTGTTTACTGACTTGTTTGAAGATCTTGTTGGCCAGGAAGGACCCCCCCTTGTCCGCCCCAGCCTGGCTCTTCTGTAGCGTCTCTGGAGACACCAGCGTGGGGTTGGGTCTCTGGGCTTCCTCTGTCAGCAGCTGGATGATTACCGCCTCCACGTCAAAGAACAACACGTGCATGTCAGGGTCCGTCAGGTTGGTCTTCATCGCCTGGACCACCAGAGCATTATGGGAGTATTTTGGCAGGTTGCCCTTGAGGAGAGAGACAGAGAGAATTTTCCAAATAAAATAAGATTAAATGAAAGAGTAATGAATGTTTGTCACTGTTTCCTAGTTTGTGCCCATGGTGTGCTTTGTTCCTGTAGGAAAAACATTAAGATTCATGAGAGTCAGATGGCAGAGCTCCCTCTGGGCACATATTCAATCTGTCACCTGACCAACCAGTCACAGTCCATATGTCCTTCCTTATGACTAGTCACATATTAAAGACACTATGTAGAGGATGACTGATTTTTTTAAGGGGAACACAATAGTTTGGAGCAGGAAAAATCCAATAGTCGATTGATTGATATTTCCAAAATGTCCTACTGTTGCTGATTAATCAGCCAAGCTAACACTATGTCTAGAGCTTAAAAAAAAACCTTGAAAATCGGTCCACTTTATCTGTTGGGTGGGAACGTAATAGCACCAGATGGCTCTAAAATAATTTTCAAATCCTTCAATTCACAGTGTCATCTGTACTCATTCTGAAATGGACTATTTAAGCCTGAGGCAAAGCTTACTCAGGGACGGGACTCAACAGTGTATTTTTGTAAAAAGGGGTGCTCAAAAGATCTAATGTACTCACAAATTGGGAACCTTGCAACACAAATAATTGACAAAACGTAGGCAGCAGAGGCTTAGATATTCTGACTTTGAGTCTGTAATACATAATGAATCCATTTAAATTTCCCAAATTGCGACTGAATCGTGTTCTCTCTGCCTGGTAAACACTCATGTCTTTTAGACACCACACTCCCAGCTTGTAAAACAAGATTTTTAATATAGATTGCAGCATCTAATCCCAAACTGAGGTAATCTGTAACTGATGACTCTGGCGTTGTCCGGGTTATTTTCTCAGATTTGACAAAGAACAACAGGAGAAACGTTCTGCTATTTTCACAAGATAGACCTTGCCACGATGACATGACATAACCGATCTTCATGTGTATAATCGTCAGGGTGTCCCCACTTAAGGTGTCACCTGTAGTGGCTTTCACTGCAAGTGACACCATAGAACAGAGTTCTGTTATCCACTGTTTACTTGCTGATTACTGATAAATATAATCACGTTTCAGGGACTTTAATCAAAAATCCAACAAGGACTGTGAACCAACGTGCGCACGCGCACACACACACACACACACACACACACACACACACATCATTAGCTGTAATTGCCACTAATACTAACATATTGCTCGATTTGAATTGCGTTAGTAGAGACACCTGCATGGAGCTGTATGTAGGACAGAGCTGTTTGTTTGTATGTTAATGACCTGATGACTGCAATCAGACAACTGTGATCCTGTTAGAGTCTGACTGTTACTGAGGGAGGGAGGAGTGTGGGGATAATGGCCTCGTGGCTGCTGTCAAGCGAACTGTTATGATCCGTAGTGGTGAATATTTTCATAGTAGTACTGAATACACTGGGGCTAAAATTGTAGTTTTGAGACTGCTGTAAATTTAAAGTGAATTTCTGTGCAGATCAGAAACGCAGTACTGTCTACATCTTTTCCTGTGTTTTTATTTAGGCTTTCCATTGCAAGTAATGCTATCTGTTGAGGACATGTGAATTGTCACAGGACAAAAGAGGCTACGTGTTAACTTTGTACTACATGACTACTGTCCAGGAAATAAATAATTTATACATTTGAGAGACACTTTTTGGCAGCTTTTTTATGTTTCGGTGTGTTTAGCAATGCTGCTGTTCCTGATGTTTTCTGATTTTTTTTATTATCACGGTTTAATAATTGATTTTGGAATTATAATTTGTTATTATAACATTTGGAAAATGAAGGTCATTAAAATGAACTTAACTGTGTGAGGGAGACAGACAGAACAATTAGCTGCGGAGAGTCCTGACTGATCAAGAGACACAATACACCTGCAGCTGGGAAACACACACACACACACACACACACACACACAAACACTACAGGAAGATTTTTCTGTCAAAGCAGCGACACTGCTGTGAGTGTGTGTGTGTGTGTGTGTGTGTGTGTGTGTGTGTGTGTGTGTGTGTGTGTGTGTGTGTGTGTGTGTGTGTGTGTGAGAGAGGGAGAGAGAGAGAGAGAGAGGGAGAGAGAGAAAATGTGAGCTGAAACAAGTCTCACCAAGTTCATGTATATACCAAAGCTACATGATACAATAAAATGCAATAAATGCAGATTCATTCATTAATCACACGAGCCGGTTGGTCCAAGCACAAATCTTTCCCACAAAGAATGTCAGCAGAACACAGTGTCTGCTCCATGACAAAGACAGTTAGTGAAAGCCAGCTGACACGTCATGTTATCGGTGAACACTATGATACGGCCTCAGTGAACAGTTTTTGTTCTGTTAAAGGTCTTGGATTTTTGACATTTGTGCTCCCATCCCTGTTATGGTGTGTGTATCTGTATCCCTGTGGTCTCCATTGGCGTATGTTGTTTTGGTGGATGAACACTGCCATCATAAGGCAGCCAGCCACATTACACACACACACAGACAGTAATCAGCACACACATGTTGTTGGTTTTGTAACTGACCTGAGATTAGATGTTTCCTAAGGCTGGCGCTGCACAGCTAGAGAAGTTACAAGTGACCGTGTTTGGTTTGTTATATGTCAATTAGACAAGATTGTGAACAATTGCTCTGAGACTTACAGTCTTGTTTTGTGTCTTTTCTGTTATTGAAAAATTGATGTTTCTTAGTATGCATGCCCACACACCCACACAAACACACCCACACACGCACACACGCACGCACGCACACACGCACACACACACACACACACACACCCACCCACCCACACACACACACACACACACACACACACACACACACACACACACACACACAGTGTCCTATAGCTCCTGGGCAGTAGGTCTAAAGGTCATCGTCCTGCAGGGCCCTTCTGGCAAACACCACTGGAGTCCAAAACACACAAGCACACACACACAAATGCACACACACATATCAGATGCACACACCGAACACAAACATGAGGAAAATTCTTTCGACATCTCTCCATAAAATGCCGATGTATCTGCACACTTCACCTGTTTGACTGAACCTTAAGGGCAGCTGGTATACAGGCACGGCATGGAATCAAGTCATGCAAAAGAAGGTACCAATGAATTGGTTTGGCCTTAATGATGATCTTTTGAAAACCTAAAACTGTAATGCATGTTTTTATTACCTGTTATTCTGTTATTTGTAGTGACACAGGGAAAAACATGGAAAAAAATCTGACATGAGTGAAGACACCAAGTATCCAAGAGTAAAATCCCTAATCCTTTACTTCTTCCCTTGTTGTCCAAAAGCAAGTAAAAACACATCAGTGAGCAACAATGTTGCACTGAGTTACATGTTCCTTCATTAACATGAACACACAGTTTAGTTAACTTATACTAAATCCCACATACGCCATCCTGCCACCCTGAACACTAGTCCCCAACAAATGCACCATTTCCTCCTGTTTGGATAACATTCACTAGAAACTATAGAGACCAGCTGTTTTAAGAAACTACCGATGAAGATTAAAAAGAGACTATAGCTACTCTAGCCATCCCATGAATGTTTGCACCAAATTTCACAACAATCCACCCAACAGGAACAAACTATTATTTTAGTATCTGTACTGAACTTGGTATAGTTGACACTGTTGTCAAAATGAGGATGGAGGGGAAAGTATGTGTCATGAAAGGTTTCTTATTGTTGCAAATGTAAACTTTT
This sequence comes from Acanthopagrus latus, assembly GCF_904848185.1. Classification (NCBI taxonomy): domain Eukaryota; kingdom Metazoa; phylum Chordata; class Actinopteri; order Spariformes; family Sparidae; genus Acanthopagrus; species Acanthopagrus latus. Next base: position 3,811,546 of record NC_051050.1, on the reverse strand, counting down.
GGTTAACATATTCAAGAATGGAGCTGCTCTAAGAATATATAGACTTGAAGCCAGTGAACCTAATTAATATTAAACATGTATTTTGAGCTAAGACCAGCTTAACCGTGTGTCATTTCAAGTCAATTCGAAAAGAAAAAAAAACTCTTTTTAGCCTTAATTTTTCATGTGCCATTTTCTTCTCTACACCTCTGCCATTTTATCTTTAAGAATTGGCTGAGACTAGCAACTGTTTTCATCGACGATTAATCTGTGGATCATTTTTTTTCGAGTAATTGATTAGTCTATAAAACGACAGAAAATGGGTTGTGGACAAAACAAGACTTTGGGCTTTGGGAGACACTGATGGACATTTTTAACCAAAGACATTCAGTTTACTATCATAGAGATGAAAATAAATCAGAAAATGATACACTTAAGAATCTGTCTGTGATCCATTTTTTTTTTATCTAAAAAAAAAAAAATACTCAAACCAATTAATTATCAAAATAGCTGGTGATCAATTCAATATTTGGCAGCTAACTGAGTAATAATTGCAGCTCTAAAAATACTTTTACATTTTAGCTTGATTTTATTTAATTTACACAGAAAAATCGCATTCAGCTGAGTGAATTGTGGCAGATAAATTTTCTGTTGATCCACTAATTGTTTTGAGCTGTAGTTTTATTTCTACGTGGCGGCGGACACATTTATAGATCAGCAGGTTGAGCAAACCGGCCAGGGGACAAACTCAAAGTCATACATCGACTTCCTCACAAACACAAACAGAAACATGAGCGACAACAAACATCAGCTGTAAACGCACACAGAGTGGGCTTGGAGCTTGCTGGGTGTAATGTTTGGGCTGATAGTCTGACATTTCACGGTCATTATCTGTCATTACACACATCAGGGGAGTACACACTCTCACACACACCAGGCAGAGTGGGTGGATTTGACCCATAATTTGAGTGGATATGAGATAGAAATGACACAGAGGTGGGAGGCAGCGCTGAGAACAACAGTGATGTATTTCTGATAGAACGGGCAGAAAAAATTGCAGCTGTTGGCCTTTTCACAAAAGAGCTGTGATTATGGGCGGTTATGGCGGGAAGAACCTGGGAGACACCTCCAATAAAACAAACACACAGGAGAAAAATAAGTAGCAGAAAGGTTCGTTTGCTGCAAGGGAAGGGAAGAAAAGGACAAACAGGAGGGGAGATCGTGAATGCTGGGCTAAATGGCTTCTAAGTGGAACTGTAAAAGTCAAACTGTACGAGCAGCTGAACTAAACGCTGTTCAGACACTAAATTATTCAGAGCATTTGTTTTCTGGGCTGGGAGGCTCAGGTGGGCGGGGTTACTCCGTCAGGGCAGATCAGATCATCGGAGTCTGACAAGCGAACCGATGAGGGGTCAACACAGACGAGCTGCTCACATCAAGGAACCGGAGATTCCACAGTCATGTGAATGGTGATTTATTACATTTAATCAATACACGACATTTTTGTGATGACGGGAATTGTGACAACTTGTATTTGTTTGACTGCTCTCAAATGCAGGGTACTGTATGACTGAAATGTAATGTTGCTTGCGCATTAAACTAAATACACGACTGAAAGGTCTCCTGTGTAAATGTATCAGATGTGCTTCAACATTAAATCCTAAACAAACTCTTTTTTAATGCTTAATGTTGTTTTAAGTGTGGCTGTGCAAACATGTCCGTCTGTTGTCAACATGTCAAGAAAAACCCTGACTCTGTTCAAGTTGCAGCACTGCAGTGTTTTAGAGGTACAGCCCCAATCCCGGAACATCATTCTGTGCAACAGTTACGGCTAATGTAATTTAGACTGTATGAATATGAGCTCACTGGATATAAAGACATTTTCCCAGCAACTTATCCCATGGGAAACACAACTGGCATTAAGTCAGAAAAAGACTTGGGTCCCAAAATTGGGTCATCTATTAAAGTCACACACCACATCACTGCTGGGCAGAACTCTAGTCAGTGAGTAAGAAAGATACTCTGGGGGAATGATGATACTTGTGGTGCTTGGCTGAACTGGTGCAACAAAGCATCATAATATCGGCGTCCTGGCGTCACTCTGAAGGCTTTAAAAGCGTTAGCTAAGTGGGTTAAGCAATAATAATAGTGTTGGTAGTATTTACTCAATAAAGTTGTTGACCTGAATCTTCAACAATTGTGTGAAGTGGCATCTTTGAGCTAACATTGCCTAAACACATGCATTATGACTTAACAATGTCAGTCACGATGTCAGAAACGATTTCCCAGTACGTGTTACTCTTTGTTCATTTTGTTTCAACACCTACTGGAGAACAATGATGCATGGGGCACAATCACAGGAGAAAAACAGATATGATCTTGTTTTAAACCATGCAGCTGTCTGCACCACCTTGGTGAAGCCTTGTGTGCTCAGCTGCGTCTCATGGGCATAAGGGTGACCTGAAATGTAGACCACTTTACTGCCACCCTTTTCCTCTGCTCCGATTGCCAACACTGTCTTGCACAACACTGTTCCCGAGTGCAGCCACCATCACTCTTTTTCAAAGTTGATGAGAAAGTATATGGTTTGGTTTTTCATGTCTTTAAATTTGAGCAGATTTATCCTTTAACCACTTAAGGTGCTCTCTGGAAAGTCCAGCTCAGAGATAAGAAACACAGCACTTTTTTTTTTTTACACCATTTTGACATTTAAGATAGTTCATCCTTCCCTAGGAGACACCAGTGGTCACACAAGCACACACACACACACACAACTGGCTATAGAGCTGACCTTTTATTCGTCTCCTGCAGAGTTTTAATTGGTCTGTGACTGTAGGCAGCTATCTGACCATTGTGACCATTTTGACCAGTGTGTGTGTGCGTGTGTGCGTGTCCGTGCATGTGTGCGTAAAGGTATTGCTTGAGTCTGTTTTTTTGAAGTAGGACACAAAGAGCCAGAGGAGACAGAACATGAGGAGGAAGAGACACCTGAAATCTGATCTGAATCATCTGAATCAATTCTAACTCAGAATTACAAGACTGACAGCGTCTGACAGAACTGGACGATTCTTCAGCGTTCATTCTTTTAAATGGCTGGTTTAGGTCAGACAGTCAGACTTTAACATGGCACAAAAGAGAAAATCCTTTTTTCACAGAGGCCTATGTTGTGGATTATTTGACAGTTACAGTCAGGACAGAACTGTGGTACACTGAACTGAGGCTGGACCAAATGAATAAAATACAGGTGAAAGAGACAAAGGAAGTTTTCATCAAAATTTTCCAGACCAAATAAAACATTTTCCTTGAAGCTCTGCTCCTGATGAAATACAGTCAAAGACCTGAACGTATGATGTCATATGGTAGCTAATTAATTGGACAGTTTCAGTGATCTGGCATCAGTGTTATATGAAACCACAGAGGAAAACAAAGTCTGCCAACAGACAGAAGGTTATGTATGTTTGTATGAGTATATTTATCTATCTGCTGTCACAAGGAGCCCACCAAAAAATAAGCAATAATGATTTTTCTTCTGCTGTAGAGTGACCGTGTGCAGTTGATCTGTACCTTGTCTGCATTGTCTGCAGCCAGCAGGTTGGTGGCGAGCGTCTGCAGTTTGTGCTGGGCCATGTTCTTGAGTGCCGCCAGGCTGCGTCGAGTCATTGCCTGCTTCAGGTTCACAGCTGAGTGGCTCATAGCGTCCACAGTGGCCGGAGCCAGCTCGTCACAGGCGTTCAGGATCTCTACTGCTGTTATGCCCATCACACAACGGTCCAAGGCTCCTGAAATACACAGACAGGTAAACAAAACCTTGATCCAACTAATCTGGGCTCAATTACTTGATTACCTGATTTTGGTGAACTCCTGATCTTTATCTCTGTTGCCACCATACCAGGTAGCTTCAGATTAAGTTTAATTGCCACAAATATGCTAGAATATGATCTAATGACACTGATATCTCATATGTCATCTACCCCTCTGGTTTTGGCTAGACAGTATCACCTAAACCGACAAATACTTGTTTCAATGTCATGAGCGCATGATGCTGCCGCTCTTGTGTTGGTTCAAATCTGATTGCTGGCTGTCATGATCAAAAATAGTAAGATCAGCTAAAGCATCTAGACTGGACGGGATTGGAAACATTGCTGACTATAATGCTTATTATGAGTTATGGTTTTATTCATATTATGGCATACATGGCTTCTACCCTCACGGACACCAGCCTGATTTTTCTGGGGGGGGGAATCACTGCTCAAAAAAGATTGAGAACCACTGGCCTACACAATTTTGCCCATGTAGTGTACCAGGGTAAGCAGAGGGTAACCAGACTAGTTTCATCTCAGCCTCCCTCTGTCTGTCTCTGTTCCTATCAATCAAATTCTCATCTTGTCCTCGTCCTCTCCTATTTATATCAATCTTCTAATCTCTTTCTCTTTCACACCATCTCCCACTCAAGTTTGCGGCCATGCTCAGTATCATCATCTTTTGTCTCTTGAATATCATTCACATCACAGATGGAGCCTTCTCCATCTCTGACTGCAACTATCCTCCACCCTTACAGAAAGAGAGAGGGGTTTAGAGAGACATCATTAGGCGCAGACAGAGCTGACATCAGTATCGGCTCTGGTATTGAGTGAGAGAAGAAGTGGTGTGTGTGTGTCTTTGTGTGTGTGTGCGTGTGGGTGTGTGTGTGCGTGTGATGAAGGGCCTGTGAGCCATAGCCCTATTACATGTCCAACGCCTGAGTACACACACACCTTTCTTAATTTCACACTTAGCTACCCTGCAATCTCCCAACACTACGGCTCATTCAGGTCACACAGACACACAGACACACAGACACACAGACACACACACACAGACACACACACACACACACACACCTGTTCGTTTCAAGTGGCTAGTCGTCATTCAAGCTGATGTTACCTCCATGTTGTGCCACATACTGTACATGCTGACTGCAGACTGTGACGTCATGAGCCCCTCTAACATATGAACTCTGGACAATATCCACAGAATCAGATCAGGATGTCGTCCACATTTGTTTGTTCACACACGCAGCACACAACAGGAGACTGTCAGTGTTCGATGTGTTCGCACATGTGAATGATTCTGTATGGTTTTTGCAATGGGTGGTGGCTGAGTAGGAGGCTACAGACTGCTTTGTAATGATGACTGTTTTTGCGCTGATATCAATACTAAATGTATTTGGACGTATCTGCACTATGAGTGGAAAGTAATGAACGGGCAAGCAGGGAAGAGTATGAAACAGCTACACTCTGTACACAAAGATCCCACCATAGAAAGAAAGCTGCAGCATATTGGATATGCGTCCAGCAGCAGCATGATGGAAGCAGCTTATGGAAGCACAAGAGACCAAGCAGGGATATATTCTGGGTGATGTGTTGCTCAACCCTTACCCCTAACTCTATTTCTTGGTTAAAGTGGTTAAAAAGTAAAACTTCTGATATACATTACAGTGTAGTGTTTAGGTTAACATGTAAGATGTCACCACTGTAACAACAGCGTGTTTACTCCTACCTACATCTCGATTAGTTTACACAGGTGGTGAGAACAGATTTTGGATTTGGTCTCTAAACAGACACAATCATACCATATCTGTAAACATCTTTAAGATGATAAGACTTCAGAAATAGTTCTGAATAGCTGTGAGACAGCGGCCCTTTAACACTTTAACCCAGTTGAGTAGACTGAGATTATAATCATTATTAGATTTAGTTGACTTGAATGTTCTTTTGAAGCATTAGAGAATGAGAGTTGCTGCAGCATTCAAAAGAGTACTGAACCTGATGGGATTCATACTGGTTTTAATGGAGATTTGTATTTTTGACATAAAATGTGATGAGATCATTTATGCGCGCATGGTCATTAAACTTTAAAGCAGCTACATGTTTTCAAAGACATGATGAGAGAGCTGAAAGCAGCAGTCATTCTCAAGTTAAAGCTGCAGTTCTGACAGCAAATGAACCTCCTAGCCGAATTTTTTTTGAAATTTGAACTTTGAACCATTGGGTTATTTTTCAGTTCAAAAAAGCATAGAAACTGTGCTCGATCACTCGCGTTACTTCATGCCAGTATTTCAGCGTTTACCCAACTCCAATGAGAAACTGCAGAAGAAAACACACTCTAGTCACTCAGTTCTCACCTGTGTCCATCTGCCAGACGTACACCGAGCCGTCAGAGCATCCCACCACCAGGTAGTCATCTGCCGGACGCCACTTGATGACCTGGATGGGGAAGAGGTGTCGGGATGCCAGCATGATGCACTTCCTCTCCCTGAGGCTGAGCAGGCCCACGGAGTGGTCGCTGGCCACAGAGCAGACACAGTGCTGCACCCGAGTCTGCAGAGGAACAACAGCAGGAGACAATGATCATCCAAAGAACTATAGCTATGGAACATTGCTGACAGATAAGTGGAGGACCGGACTGAACTGAATCTCATTATTGACTGGACATCGTTTAGGTGTAGCTGTCAAGAATTGACAATTTCTGACCTCGGTGTCTTCCAGTGTTTAGGGGCTTCATCAGTAAAACCATTAGTCGGCACTGTAGCAGTAGTTGACTACCAGATTTCAAACAAAAGCCAGAAGTCAAATAAAAGTAGCGACAATAAAAGCAGCGACAATAAAAGCTTTGTTACGAAATAAAGAAACTTTGTCCACCAGGCTTTTAATTTGAAATGGATATGGGAAGTGTTAGATTTTGTTAACCACATAATACAGCATCATCAATTCTAAGTTTACTTCAAATTTAATTAAAAATGAACAAAAAAATTGACACTTGACACATGAGAGTCATAGCTTTGTGAAAAGCAACCAAAAGACTGAGCCTTCCACTGAAACTCAATACAAAACTGAAGGGTTCCCCGAGCGGTCTATTCTGCAGCGCTGTAAGAAGCTATTCAAAGATAAGCAGCTCTCAAATATGTTTCTCCTGCAGTATTCCTGCTTATAAAGTTGAATTTTTGTGATTTTTCTTGCCGTATGTCATAATGCTAAAAATGTTAAAAGTCAATCTGGCAAAGTTCACTGATATCATTGTATTTAGCCACACACTGAGACACAATGAAGTTACTGCAGATGCACAGTAAACCACCTGTTGCACTATGTCGTATAAGGATACAGATCTAACTCCTCAAAGAAAGAGCTAAATAAGTTTTTAAATATTTTTTAAAAAATAATATAAATTATTACAGCAGGTGCAAAACATCCAGTGTCTTAATTACGGGGTTGGTTGTGTGTGTGTGTGTGCGTGTGTGTGTGAGATTAGGTCATTATAGTCAAGCTCCAACAACACAACAGCATCGGACATCTGATTTCCATGGCAACAACACAGTTGACCATTTGATCTTAATGTCAGTTAAACAATATAATGTTTTCATTTGGCTGCGTGTGCGTCTGTGCATTCAACATCTGAACACAACAACACAATGTCATTAACGTATTTCCGTAGTAACAACAATGACATCACCCCCGTAACATTTTAATCTAATGTCAGCCACATAATGCACTACTTGAACAAAGCGAAGAAAAACACAAATAAACTGAAAAGACAGAAAGGAAAAAAAAAAACGTGTAGTGGGCTGTGTGTGACCACAAAAAGGTAAAAAAAAAAGTTTTATGTCGGAGCTCTTACACTGCAGTTTTCAGGTGGGACGATGAGCTGGGTGATCTCTCCTCCGTGAACACAGAAAATGTGCTTCATCTCTCCGGTGAAAATGTCCCAGACGATGACGGAGAAGTCCACTCCTCCGGACACAAGCGAGCGCTGGTCGTAGCGAGGGGAGATCTGGTACGGATACAGGACGCACGTCACCTTGTTCCGGTGGCCTCGCAGGGTACGATGGGGCGGCCAGCCTGCAGGATGGATAGACACAATGTTCAGAATGGTCGACTCAGGATGGTGACTCCACTCTCAGGAGATATGATTTCTGTCTTTGACTGAAATTTACTGTGTTATAAAATGATGATACGATCAATAAATACTAAAACAGGTATAATTATAGATAGAAGATTTAAATTTCAAAGCACAGAGATGGTACCGACATGCTTTGTGCAGGTGGTCACTACTTCTTCTGAGTTATATATATATATATATATATATATATATATATATATATGCAGTTTATTTTAGATATTGAACTTCACCGACCTATTTCATTTTATCTGACATCTTATTCATGATCTCTGCCCAGTTACACTACAGTCCAGTGAGCCAGCTGGGCAGCCACCTCACAGTCTCCTGTGTTACCTGCAAGGGGGTTTTCACACCAAAGCGGTTTGCTTTGGTTCATTTGAGTCAGTGTGAAAGCTGTCAGTTGAATTCAGTGCAAGTGACCTGAGCAAGAACGTCAGACTCTGGTGCAGTTTATTCATGGTGTAAAAGCAAACAGACTGCTTGACTTTTTGATTTTGCTGATCTATTATGGAATGCTGCCCTCATTGAGACCAAATCAGGCACTGTGTTGAATAGTGCAGGGTTGTACACTGTTGTGGGAGGACACAACTGGCAGAGTATCATCGTTTGGTCCATGAGCTCCACCTGATTTTTGGCTCCAAGTTTGAGACCAACAACTCTTTCAGAGAGACTTTCTAAATCCACAAGAGCAGAGTATTTCTCCTAACTGATGTCTGAACCGCCGCAGTGTAAACACACTAACCTCCCCATCAAAATGAATGGGGGGGACTTGTGTTTTCACCACAACACCTTTGATTTGGTCCAAATGAGGCCTGAGAGAAGTACATATTTACAATTTGGTAACCATGGTGAACACATGAGCATCATCATCATCTGCGAAAAGATTTCGTACATGTAAAGGAGAGTGTGTGGTACTCCTTGTTTTTCTTTCCAAGTCAAGAGTTTTTCATGTTACACGCCTGTCATTGACACTAACGAGTGATACAGTGCGCACACACTATCCCTCCCTTCTTTTACAGTGGGATGTTTTTCATCCGTCTCCTCTTTTCCATCATTATTTACGATACACGGATCGAGTTGCAGTCTGGAAGAACAAAGCTGATGATCTGTCATTTCTTGGTGAGCTCCATATCACACCAGAGACGGTAAATGAAAGCTTCAGAAGTGTTAAAAAGTCGGTCACCAGACAGGTTGCTCTGTGTGGGCAGATCACCACAACTGTCTACTGTCACAATCAATTAGGTAGCTGTCAGTCTGAGTGGCCTCATGTTTACAGCCCTTCATCTGTGTATAATAACTCTGTGTCAAAGAAGAGCAGAACTAAAAGGAAGCAATGAATATTTTTCTCCTCAGTCCAGACTAAATGAACCAAGCTCAGCTGGGCACTGATTCTTAGTTTCCAAACTTTAAGTGGCAGCTCTAGTTTTACTAATATGTCCCTTTCTGTTCTCACCTCTCCTGAGCATGTGCTCCCCTTGCAGAAGCTGTACGATGGCGGTCTGAGTGGCAGGAACCAGGATGATGCTGCCATCTTCTCTCCCACACACCAGGCGACCCTGGGAGGGGATGTAGACGCTGGCTGTCACCTGAGGGAAACATGCACAGAGTCAGGAACCTAACAACCAAAGAACCAAACAACTAGTGACTGTCCAATTAGCTCAACTTAGGTAGACCATAATTAGAACTAGAACTATGTATATTACAGTATAAGTTGATTTATTTTTTCATTTTGCAGTACACAGGCACAAAGACATACAGAAATAAAGATGAACTGAAAAACTGAACAGAAACTATTAATGAAAATCAGGAAAAGAAACATCTATTCCACATACATGACTCTGCTAATTACACAAGAAGACACTTTACAAACTTCTTTAAAATGCATAATATTTTGATTGACATTTAATTTTGGTCATGGACTAAAGCAGTGAGTGTAACATCGTCTGAAATTAAAAATTATGAATTGAAGAAGAAGATAAACAAAGTGTAACACTGTCTTGGTTCAAACCTTGATAGGTTCTTCTTTTCCAGGCAGGACACTGAGCTGGTCGATGATCCCTGCCGACACGGGGGTCAACTTATCAAACGCCTCCTGGAGACTGATGGTGGACGACACCTGCAGCTCTGCACACACACAGACACAGAGACAGAGACAGACAGGGATGCAGTTATTAGTTCGAAGACCAGCCTAGCAAAAGTGTTTAAAGAAAGACTGGACAATGAAATTAAACACTAAATTCAAAGCAGAGAAAAAGTGCAGAGATTTCACAGCAAATGCCATATTTAGTGACTATTATTGTGGCCAACATCTTCTGACTGATAAGTAGATTTATAAAATAGTCAAGATCTGGGTGGCTTATCATCTTAACTCAACTACTTCCTGGGGAAAACCCGGATATGTGTCCAATGCTAAAAGGTGAGCAACTGTTATCAAATTAAAGGAATGTCCCTTTCACATATTATCATTCCATATTACACAGTGGGAGCCTCTAAAATGCATCTGTTGTGGTGGTTTCAGGTTGTCAAATGTTTTGAGTTTGATTAAATCCAATTGAACCCACTGAAAAATCACATCCTTTGTTATCTTAATAAAAACAGTTAAGTTTGGTAGTAAAAAAAACAGTTTTTTAAAAAACCATAACACATTTTGTCCACTAGGTGTCACTCAGCCTCCATGTTTCACCACCAGCATTGCTCATCTCGAGGGATTTAATCCATAAAAACACCCTCAACACACTAACAAAAGGTCATCTGAGAATACATGTGTTCATTTATCATCATGTTTACTATGAAGTCAATGAAATGATGTGTGGACCATTTATCAACTATGTGAAGCATGTGGACTTCATGGACAATGTAGAACAAATCAATAGGATTTTATTGTACACCATGTAGGAAACTTTTAAAACAATTTCTTACACTGTACAAATGTAACAGTTCATTGCAAAAATCGATCATTTGCCAGGGGAAAGAGAGAACCCTGTAACTTCACTGTGCAAATCTCCATTTGCAAATGCTGTACAAATTAATACCTGGGGTGGAAAATATATCAATATTTTATGATTGTCATGATATGAGGCCATCAGGATGTTGTTCTTTTTATGTGCAACTTATTCCTCCAATATAATGTTGTCTTTTTATCATCTTTTTATTGTTTTTACACCTGGTATTTCATCTATTTATAATGACTTGTTGTGCTTAGCATTCTGCTTTCTGCTTTCCTGTATTAACTTCCTTGTTTGGTTCAACTCCTGATCATTTATTCTGTCATAATGACTTCCACAGTTTCCTGCTTTTGCTTTGTCTGTCGCAACTTTTCATGCGGTAAATGATTGTGTCACATCAGCCACACGCCATCCTTACCTGCAGGGGTCGACAGCGCCTGCACAGGCGAGGCGTCTGGGATGCTCCACAGGGACAGTCTGCCTGCTGAGTCTCCCTGAATCAGCAACTTATGGAAGGGCTCCCGTCGGCCGAAGAAGAACCGAGTCACAGGAGGACAGATCAGGAGCTGGTGGATGGTGGGGGGAAAAAAAAACATGTCAACATCTGAAAACATGAATTTCAGCCCAATATTCATCAGAGCACTAACGTCCTTCTGAACAACAAGTTTTTTTTTCCTGCCACGAAGGCAATGTGAGCTGAAATGTTTGGCTTTGTTCTCAGGTTGCTTTCATTCAAAACAGCAACAACACACGGCAAACGACATGAAAACAGAACCACACATCTCTAACCCACTTAGACATCTGACTTGTGGACGTGTAAAAATCACTAGACAGTAAATACTGAGTGACTCTAACATGCTGTTTGGGTTTTACAGGGGCTTTCATTCGGGTTAAGGGGCTGATAGAAACATATGAAGTGCAGCAGCAGCAAAATAAAAAAACAAATGTGGCCACTGAAAAAAATCCAAATGAACACAGCCAAACTGTCGCATCTACCACCAGAACCTGTGTAGCCACAAAGGGACTGGTGAGGTGAAAACTACAGGTACAGATAGGATGAGGGTCATGTGACTGACACGGCCTCTAACTCTCTTCGTCATAAGAACTAAAATCTAAACATAAGCATGGCTGACCGAATATTTCAAAGAAGGTCCGATACTGCACCTCCTTCCCAACCACTCCAACAGCACTGGCTCCAGGGAGGTAATAGCCAGCAGCCATGTAAAAAGGTGATGAGGATATTTGCTTTCCCCTTGAGAGTAAATCATCTCACAAAAGGGCATCTCACTCAGCTGTCCACTAACTTCTTGCTCACGCTACAGTAATATTAGTTGCTCTGTTTCAATTAATGTTGAAAAACATGCCTGCTGGCGGAAATTCAACTTACGTCAACAGTGAGTAAAAGATAGTGTAGTATCATGCTGAAACAGGTGATATACAGCTGCTGCCCAAAAGCCTTGGGAGAGGGGAGGTGCAGGTGTGGTCATGACCAGGTGCTGAAGGCGGTAGCTGACACCATCAGCAGTGGCGTTCAGCTGAGCAAACATCAGCTCCACACAGCGCACAAAAAGCATCACCTTTGTCAGAGCTGGTGAAAGACGGCGACTAGAGCCAACGGCCTCGACTGGGCTGCTAGCCTCAGCTCGCGACTAGTAATGTTGCAGTTTCAATGCTCTATAACAATCATGCTCAGGGGACTAAGTTATGTTCAGAAAATAAAAAAGTAGATTTTGAGGGGTGTGTTTAGCTCAGTGGGTAGAGCAGGCGTCCCATGTATAGAGGCTTTCTCCTCACTGCAGCAGACCCGGGTTCGACTCCTGAACTGGGGTTGTGTGTCACTCCCCCTCTCTCTCATCCTGTTTCCTGTCGCCTCTTCAGCTATTCTGTCAATAAAGGCATGAAAGGCCAAAAAAAGAAAAAAAAAATTAAAAAATGAATTTGAATGTGCTGCCATCCTGTGCAGGTAAATGTCATAGGGCACTGAGTGACTGTTGACACTAAAGAAAACTTTTCAAGAATATTAGATAGAGTCTCTCCCTGATTATGTATTTATTATTATCAGATTTATAGAGGGTTATTCTTAGAAATATCAGATAAATTGCCATCACTTAAAGAGAGTAAGAAGCACTTTCTATGTCATAAGTATGTTTGCAATCTCTGTAAAATCTGGTTTGACCCTAAGAAGTGGTGTGATTATTTTTATGCTACACACGGGAATATCTGTTTTAAATCAAAAACTAAACAAATCCTTAATCAGTCACATGACGTTCATCATATTCGCCCCTCGGGTGTCATCAGGAGGAGTGAATCGGGTGTCTTTCACAGTGGCCGACACTGTGTACCGATGGGTGAGTTTGCCTTTACTCAAGTTGAGCAGCACTGTGAGATGTAACGCCTGTCCACTGAAGGAAATCATGGACAAAATCAAGAGCCATAGACATGGACAGTTGTGTCAGATCTATCACTCTGGATACATGAGAGCCTAACGAGTTTAAATATGAGGCAGCAAACTCACCAGGACTCCAATGTGAAGGTAGGACCAAGTGAAATGGGGTCAGTTAAGAATAAACAAAACCTTGGCCTTATGTTTCTCTCTTTACCAGCCATGAAAATGTGAGGAAGACTTGAAGTGTGACTCTGTTTTACAAGGCAGCAGAGCTCATAAGGTTTCATGAACTGATTGGGTGCAAGAGTTGGTTTCAGCTGTGCCCAATCTGATGTCCTGCAACTCTTGGATTTTAAACTTTAAATCAAAACTGAGTTCTATCGGAAAATATAACTACAGCGGGAATTCATTTTAAGACATATTAAAGTGCACCATTATCAGCAGTTGTTAGGGAATAATGGTAGAAATGGCAGGAGGGCAGCATAAATGTTTTATTTGTTTAACATTAAAAGGAAAAATGCACCCCCAAAACAGAACTTATTTTATTACAAAACTGTACATTTTGCTCAGTGGTTACTAGAGTTTCCAACCATGGTTACTCAAAAACGAGTCTTTGCTTTATAGACCGTGAATACAATGTTTTAAAAGTAATTAAAAATAGATCATTAGATAAAAGGAACAAGTTCCCAGTATGAAGTTAATAACTTTAAAAGAAGAAGGTAGTTCCTTTCCTTTCAGTGATGAGTGTACATACACCAATCACTACAACATTAAAAATAACTTAGTAGGTTAAGGGAATTACACTGATCATGTTCAATCTTAAGCATTAACATGGCTGTTCTTTGACACGCACCACCACCCCCTAAGGCTGTTACAGACCCAGTTGCATCATGGCAACAACACTCCTGAGTAGCAGGGGCCCATCTCCAGCAGGACAGTGGGCCCTGCCCTGCAAATCTCATGGATGCTTGTCTTTAGTTGCCATTTGCTGAAACATGTTCAATACTTAAAAAACAATTCATGAGTTTATCAGTTGCATTTGCGGGTGTTTTTTTTTCCTGTCAATATTTTGCTGATCTTTATTAACAAACAGCAGCTGGACCTCAGCAGAGGCAGTCAGTTAGTTTGCAGTGTCATGCTGTGACACGGACTGATAAACTGAAGTCAATGTCCTGACAGCTCCATGGCTTCACACCTCTCCAGGTTATAGCCAAAAGATTGAGGACAAATACCCTGAACTGGAGCCTTACTGTGATGTCTGAGCGATTTCTGGACAAATCTAGGTTCTCGGCTTATGAAATGCTTATTTTTTTTATTGTTCTATTAGAACAGATATAAGAGCCAATTTTCTAAAGACTGGGTCAAGTATCTTCAACTTCTTTAACAAAGTGTTCATTAGGAATAAGGTCATTTCCAGGAGCTTGTGGCAGGTAGAGGGTTCTGATGATCCATCACAGTGATAATGTTTGACAGGATGAAAGCTAGTGAACCTGTTTGGCGTGTAAGAAAGATGGGCTGCTGTCACCATGACAACTACAAAATTTAGTCACTGAAGCGGGAAATGGCTGAGGTGTAGAGTGTGTACCACAATCTGTTAGTTCAGTTCATCTGAACACTGTGGACAATCAGTACGTATGCAAAGTACCACCAAATGTTGTTTTAAAAACACACAATAATACACACACACACACACACACAATATAAGATGTAAAAAAATAAATCCAAAATCAGTAGGTGCTATGTTTAGAGAGGCAGAGAAAGACAGTTTGTGAACAAGGTCTGATGACCACACACAGAAACACCATCTCCTCTTGTGTTATTCATATCTTATACGATATATGAAAAACAAATATAAGCAATATATATGTAACTATATAATATTTGCTTCCCTGATACTGAGTGATCATTATCTAAATTATGCATAATCTGAATTCTACACAGTTCTCCTTCAACGCTGTCTTGTTCCTGGTATGCCTGGTATGCATCATCATAGCATTTTACTTTTGTGTTTCAATACAGTGGATAAAATAAATGAATGATAGGTATTTATCTTGTAGTCTGTGAAGACAAGCGGCCAGACTTAATCCAAGTAATGTTTTTCCTTTCCTGTCCTGTCCTTTCCTGTTCCTGTTGTGCATCTTGGGTTCGTCATAAACTCAGGAGGTCACCATTTAGTCAAAAGGCAGCTTGGGGACTTTGCATGCATCTTCATTAGTATGAAGACAGATGAGAAGGGTGATGGTGCTTTTGGAAGAGGAGTTTTAATTTTAGTGGGAGGAGAGCATGAAATCAGGTGAACCAGAATGAGTTAAGTCTCTCAAGTCAGGCAGGAGGTATACCAAAGAGAGGAGCAAACAAAACAGACAGTTCACTTTCACCGTCATCGACTCAGCAGCTTACATTTCTATTCCAACACTTTCTAAGTGGGTCTAAAGTCTAGCGTGTATATTCACACATACGACATGTGTTACATGGTGTAATTTTCACATTTTTCACCTCCATTCTCGGCCCACAGTAGTTTTCAATATAATTGGCAAGCATTTAAAAGAGGAGGTGCCCTTCCTCACCTGAAATATGTATTGTATTTTTATAAAATGTAATATTTGGTTTTTAATTATAGAAAACGGGCAGTGTTACAGAGCATCGGCCACATATTTGATGAATGGGGACACTGGCTGATCACTGGTCACTGATAAGTCAGGATCTGTCTTGCTCCTTTTATACAACTAATGATGACTGACTTTTTAAATAATAAAAACAGAGGGACAGATGTTAGTGCCTTATTTGTAAAAATTGCAGGAGATTCATATAAATATTATATCATTATATCTCTTCTTATATCTTACTACTTGTTTTTTTCTTATTAATTGATGCCATTCAAACTTAAAATTGCCATTTTTGTACTATACCATTTTCCAAAGTATGAAATTAAAGCAATAAATGGCAGACAGACGAATTCCTTCAGAGACGTTAGTTAATCAATGTGGCGTGATGTTAAATATGCAAACACAAATGACACCTACTAGCTGCTCTGTTATTTTGAATTTAACTATTATTTGTTTTCTGAAATACACCAACTTAGACAATGGTTTAAAAAGGATCAAATAAAACAACATGACTGACTTCATCTTCCTGTTTTTACATCATAGTGCAGGTGAATGTGAGCCACTGAGTGGATGTCAGTGACTTCACTGATGTTCTCACAGTTTGCTCCTCTCCTCTTATCACTGGTCATTACTCTCTGGCTGAGCTGCAAAGTTACAATTCATACAAAGACATATAGACTGTAACTCTTTCTTGAAACAAAAAACAATGACAAATTTTCAGCCTATTCGTCTCAAAAGTATATTTAAAACCTAGCAGACGTAAAAAGGACCATACCACTGTTTTGTTTTCATGAATTTGACCTTAACAATGGTTTAAGTTCAGTTCTGTTAAAACAGAACTTGAATCTTGCTGTAGACAGATAATCAATCACAGTCAACAGCTTATCTTAGTTCGACTAGATTAGATGACTGAAATAATCATTAAAAGTGATCTAATCACTTGGACTAGCAAAAATCTGATCAGCTAATCATTAAGTCATGAATGATCTTCTAGTTCCAGGTTCTCTTACATGAGGATTTGCTGCTTTTCGACTGTTTTATATCCCGTTAACTGAATATTGTTGGATATTAGACTGTACATCAAAAGCAAGCCATTTAAACACATGTGCTGGGGCACATGTTTAATGAATGTTTTTTGGGGGGGTTTTTCCAGGTAAAAATTCTCAGTGCATTCCAGGATGCTTTGACATCTGGCTGCAACAACCACCAGCTGAATTCACATGATCCTCAATGCACTGTCTCTTTTCTGGGCAGGAACACTATAATACTGGGTATTCAGCAGTAATAAAGAAAAAAAAACATTTTGTAGTCAAATGGTTACAATATGCTCAATCACTGGTATGGTCCTTTAAAATAGTAAATGTTTTACTTTACCTTCATTTGATGTTGAACGTTAACCATTTTGCATACCTACATGTAAACATTTGTCTTGATTTTGTTTGAAACAAGCAAAATGGCAAGAGTTTGAAATTCACAGGATTCCAGGATTATCATATATCATATTTCAACTGAAGGTTACTACATAATGGTGCTGTTCTTAACACTGTAACTGTTCCCATTTTAGCTTTTGCAGCTCAGCCAAGAGGGTGAACCTTCTTCGTCCTGCCTTTGGTTTTTCAGTATGCATTTTCTGGGGCTTACTGGCGCCTCTATAGGCCGGTGGTGGTATAGCAGCTCTGCCGTGTAGAGCTTCAAGTCGCACCCTTGGGCAGGGAGGCACATCACCTCCACAACCACCTCCTCCCCCTCACCTCCTTCTCCTTCCTTCTTAGAGGAGTGGGGAGGTTAAAGGAGGGAGAGGGCATGGCAGCATCAGAGGACAGAACAATAAAAGAAACAAAAAAAATAACAAAATGCACAGACAACAAATAAATATCTACAAGACAATAAATGATATATACACATACAACAACAATATATTGAAGGTCCAAAATGAAATCATAATTAAACAGAACAAAACAAAACAGAGGGTCAGGCTCACACACATGGATTAGGCACGACAATTCACCATCCAATTTAAAAGCTGAAGGTACTGATGATCTACTTTAGTAAGTAATGGTGGTAGTAAAAATGTTAAGCTTGTAGATTTCATCCTCATGATTCAATTCTCAAATAAAAGACGCTTTTTAAATAATAGCAGCGCTTTATTCAGTAGTCAACATAATCAAACAAAGGCTGGATGCTTATGAATTACCTGCTCGTTAATGGCTCACTAGGTAAATTCAGGATAATGTATCTTTCCACAGCGCTGATTCTAACAAAACTTCAACAGTCGTGTAATACTCACCATTTAATTTCACATGATTTAGTAAATAAATCCAGAACTTAATTTACAAAAGAAACCATTTTACAGTTTTATTCCATTGCTTTAGGTTTCCATATAGTGAAACGTAAAATGTTATGATTGTAGGATTTAGTGGCATGTCACGGTGAGGTTGCAGTTTGCAAACAACAAAACGCGGCCACAAGAAAATGAAACAAACAAAAGAACTTGCAGAGGACCTGCTCATTCTGTAGACATGTCTTCACAAAGGTGTTTTTGGATACAAGGGGTCACGCTGCTTCCCGATTTTTTAAACAGGAACAATACTGTGTTCATTTGGAAAGACTTTTATATTACAAAAATAGTTTTACTGAAACGTAGGGATGTAACGATACACTCAACTCACGATTCGATATGGTTCACGATACGATTTTATTTTATTTTTAATCAAAATGAGCTACAGACAAATTATGACCAAATAAAATAATCTTTTATTTTTAGGAGAAAAAAAATCTTAGAGGTGCTTTCTTTACAGGAACTCTGTAAAACAGATTGTGTCCTCTTATAAAAAGTGCAACTTAAATGGTCACCTTAAACAACAAAATATGAAAAATATATCCTTTCTTCTCACAAGTAAACAATCTCACAAGTAAACTGGTGTAATTCAGTACCTCCAAAAACAAAAGAATATAAAATCTTGACCAAAAAAAGAGGTCCTTTCTTTACAGAATTATTACACACTATTTTTGTCTTATAAAAAAGTGCAACTGAAGTAGTTATTAACTTAAATAACAAAGAAAAACTGGATTTTTAAAAACAAATCCACATCAAAATAATATCAAAACAGAAAATCTCTTCAAATAAAGTAAGACTGGCTTGTGTATATATATATATATATATATATATATATATATAGGGTATATATATAGGGTATATATATATATATATATATATATATATAGGGTATATATATATATATATATATATATATATATATATAGGGTATATATATATATATATATATATATATATATATATATATATATATATATATATACATATATATATATATACATATATACATATATACATATATATATATATATATATATATATATATATATCTGGCTCTATCTTGGCTCCAGCGTGTTCATCAACAGCCGAAAGCCCTCATTTTCAACGACGGTAATTTCTTGCGCTCTTGCGTTGTTATGGGGAGAGGAGATGCAAAGCCTCTCATCGGGGTGGTTTGCCCCTTCGGCAATTTTCACTCAGGAGGTGGCGTAACGTTACTTTGTTTCTCACTGTGGTGGCGGCTTATATCCTGCTGCATGTTGCTCAAGTTGCTCATGTTGCCGGTATATGTTAGCAGTCTCTTGCAATATTTACATCCTGTTTTGGTTTTGTCTGTCCGTTTCTCACTGGTTGTATTTGTGTATATGGGGAATCCAAAATGCCGCCACAGGTGATTTAAAACCGCATCCTCAATTTCAAAGTTGTTGCCTACCGTCGCCATGTCTTCCCTCATTCTGTGCCCCATACCTAAGTAGCGACGTGTGTCACGTGACTTGATTCGCGGCGCAAATCGTCACGCATTTTTACCGATTCTTAATCGCGTCACGATTCATCGTTACATCCCTACTGAAACGTGTTTAGCTTGACAACAGTTAGTTCAAAATGTTTTCAGTTTTCCAAGGCAGACAATTGCACTTAACCCCCCTGGTTTACATAAAGTAGCTAGACCTCAACCCTGGTGATTATACACCAATGAAAACATAATCGAGAATATCATATTCCATTTATACAGGTCCCCCTAAATCATACACACTTTTGATTTTCTACAGATGTTAAAAATTAAAATCCTACCAGGAATCAAGGTTGTTCTAAACTATTTGCTTTCCTTTTTTTCCACCACGTTGTGTCTCAAGTTCAGTTTCATCTCTGCTACTATGTTGTGAGCTGTACTTTATCTCAAAATATGTGCACTTTCTATTAATAGGTGTGGAATGTAAAGTTTCTCTGAGATGGAAATTAAAGAAGCACACTTTCACTTCACTGCTCATTTCTTCTAAATCTTAAAATGTCTAAATCTAATCCATGTGCCTGAGCCTTGATGTTCCAAAGCAAACACCATCACTAAATATAAAACACAGTTAGACTGCCGACACACCACCACAGGAAAACTGCACAAAGCTAGCTGTACAGATGTAGCCATTCATGTCCCTCAATACTGCTTACTGCAGGGCAGCATTTTACAGGATCATATTAGCTAGCATGACGTTAACTGAATTATTTAAGCCATGTTTGAACAACAGGGCCCTCATCAAGAATCATTATATCTGTGGAAACATATACCTCAAACAGCTAAATGATCAGAAACAGCATATGACTATCAATGAAGGGAAACATGTATTCTAAACAGGGACGCCTAAAGTAAGTAGGTATATTATACATTCGTAATAAGAAATGTCTAAAAGAAACTGGGCAACATGATACACATTTGTCTGGTTCGCAGCAGGAGTGTACAGTTAACATCTATCTGACCCTCCAGAAAACAACCTGTTTGAATGGATTTGATGTATAAATTTGCCAGGCACAAAAATTTTACTAACTTTTCCTTTTTCCTGTTCTTTCATAAACCAAAACAAAAAAATATATTGGTCATGTGTCAGGTGGAAATGTAAATAAAAGGCTTGGAACTTTTTGAAAATTAGTTCCAGCTTCCTGTCTCTCTGCTATTAAATCATAATGTGCATTTATAATAAAATGATAACTGGACAGAGTGAAGTTTGGTGGACTGACCTGTTTGTCTGAGTGGCTTGCAATGGTGTAGACGAGTGGAGGGATCGAACCTTCTTTGGTTTTCCCAACATCACTGCGGAAATGTTCACTCGCACGCAAACAGCTGCAGAACACACATACATACCGTGTCTAAATGTACAGTATTTGTGTAGCATATTTTACACACAGTCACGATAACCACTGGAGGACTTTTAACGTCTCTGCTTGTACAGGTCCTATCTCTTGAGCGTGAGATGAGTATTTGCTCTTCTTCTGTGGTGCACACACAATCAGATGATCAGTGATACAAGAGAAAGGGGGATCAGTGACTTTACCTGGCGGGAAGCTTGTAGATGTAACTGTAGCCGTCTTCGGTCCAGATGATGACCTTGTCTGCAGCGATGAACTCCCCTCCAGTCCAGACCTGGTCGTTGTCACTGGGTACCGAGCAGAGCAGCGAGTAGTCACCTGCATCGAAAACCTGACAGAGACGAACATATTCAATCATTTCGCCATCGGCTCTGGCAAAAATTTCAAGGGAATGCAGTACTTTACTCAAATACTTAGTGCATAGTACTACTCAGTGGTAATACAAGTTCTTACCCTCCAGTACTTGGAGCAGACAACCAGCAGGCTGCTCTGAGTGAAGGTACAGAAGGAAATACTCTGACAGCCCTGACAGTAGACAGGTTTGGACTCTTCTTCAAACACAGGATCCAGGTCCTGAAAACAAACCGCCACATACACAAATCAAAGCCTGAACTAATACTGATATCAATATTCAAGATTGAAGAAATAGACAATGATATATCAACTAGTATTCTTTGTGATTTATTTCTAGCTATTGGGCTTCTATTGGGGTATTTTTTGCAGATGGTCACATATAATTGTAAGCTACATATCAAATGATTCATTAGAGTCGGAGCAATACTGTAAAGGCTTGTGTTTACTTCAGCTCTTATTTACAAAACACGTCCAGCAGTAAACACAGGTCAGAGGCAAGACTGATGCAATTTTTGTTATAAAATAGCATCTGTACGACGGTATACCTGCATCTTGCTGACCTCAGCTGTGATGATCCAGACTTTCAAAATCCCTGTCACTGACACTGCCACCACTGTGTCCTCTATACACAGACACACAGAGAGACAGAGAGACAGAGAGACAGAGAGACAGAGAGACAGACAGACAGACAGACAGACAGAGAGACAGACAGACAGACACCAAGTCAAGTGTTAATCCCTCATAGTTAATCATACAAGCATTCTTATATTCCTTTGTACGTTACATGTGATAGCATGCTAACATGTGTGTTCATGTTAATCTAAAAGTAGCATTCTTTACATTCCAATTTTAACCAATTGCTGCGTTTACAAAAGGGAAACTAACTGCTAAGAGTCTAACGGTGTTTAAATTATTCATTATTGAAAGATGATACTTTCATCATCTCCATACTACAAACTGTTAGCAGATAAAATACATGCATATAAACTAAAACAATCTGAACAACAAACAGGCTCCTATAAAAATCTCTGTCTCCAGAGACCTTGTACTCTGCCTAAACTTTCTTTGTGTTTTGCTGTGTTTGGGACCTAACTGGACATCAGCCTTTGGGCAGCAGTGTGTAGCCCCTGGCCAACAACAGTGCAAAGTCAGGACTATATATAAAATATAAAAGACAAGGTTTCATCTTGGCTGGTTTCCAAAGAACAATGCCTTAAACAAAATTGATCTATTGTTACAGATATACAGATGACCATCATACTGTGTCCATCGTTCCCAAAACCTGGGATGACCAACTGGTCATTAGACACATTAGCACCCTTTGATGCATCTGGATCAAGTGGTGTGTATCATATGCCAATGTCAACGCTAACAATCCCTCTCTATTGAATGGGACTCCTGAATTTGACACCATGGTCACTGTCCAATCCAGGACAGAGATGAGTCTGCATTCAGATGGGAGATCCAACGGCTGGCCCTCTGGTGTGGTCAGAACTATCTGGAGCTGAGCACACTCAAGACCGAGGAGATGACAGTGGACTTCAGGAGAAGCCCCCCTACACTCCCCCCCTCACAATCCTCAACAGCACTGTGGACACCTTCAGGTTTCTGGGAACCACAATCTCCTGGAACCTAAGGTGGTCCTACCACATAGACACTGTCTGGAAAAAGGGCCATCATAGGCGGTATGTCCTGCTTGAAGTTCAACCCCTTAAAGAGAAAATGTCATAATGTGAAAGTTCACATTATATAATTTTCTCTGTAAGGGGCAGCTCACATAAAAAAATGTACCATGAAAAATCACAGACAAAGCTGCTACAACTGTATTAAAATTATTCGCACATGTAATAAAAAAAAAGTCCACCAATCTCACCCAGAAAAACAAATCTCATCTGTTTAATCTCCCCCTGTGCCTCTCACCTTGTGTTCGGTGGGATCGGATGATGCTCATGGAGCTGATCCAGTCCGGCGAGATCTTGGAGACCAATGAGTACAGGACCTCCAGGCTGGTGGCGTCCACCACAAGGATTTCTGGGTAATGGCCATTGCAAAGCAGACGTCCCTCCCTCTGAGTGCCGATGGTAAACTGATAGAACTGGAGAACCACAGAGGATTAGAGATCACATGAGGTCAAAACACTTCCCTTTCCTGGAATTTCTTTAAATCTGAAAAATCTAAAGTCACTATATACATGTTTACATGTATTTGTGTTAAAAATAGATAATGAGGGCAGCAGAGTGGTGAATAGGACATGACTTGTACATATGAAATAGCTATAGTATCACAGTAATTGTAAACCAGTGAAAGTGAGTTTTTCATACATCCTCTATTAGCCATCGGCTTAAAAATGTTGTGCTTAAGTGACACTAAGACATCATTAAAGTACCAGGCTTTATTGGTGAAATCCGGGCATGCGAGTGTGTCTTACCTGTATACCAGTGTGGGCACAGGCCAGCTTGGTGAACTCAATACAGCGTCCATCATTCACATCCCACAAACACATCTCTCTGGAAACACAAGGCAAAGTTTGTTATGTCTGTATTTAAGGCTATAACTTCTGATTATTTTCGTTATCAATCTGACAATTATTTTCATAGTTAATCGATTAATCATTTTGTCTAAAAGTGTCAGTTGTGAAAAATGCAAATTATAATTTCAAAGGGCCCAAAGTGACTTATTCAAATTACTTCTTTTTTCCAACCAACAGTCTTAAACACAGATACTTTTCATTTACTGTCATAAATGACAAAGAAAAGTGGAAGATGTTCATATTTAAAGATGCCGGAACTAACAAAAATGTTTCCTTAAAAAAGAATACTGGTATATAAAAACTGTCACGCCTCCATATTCTGATAATTTGGTAAGCTAAACTACAATGTCATACATGGGCCAATATTCTCTAATCCATCAGGATTTAATGATCAAACATCGATGAAATAAGTGTTAAACGTTGCATTACTAGTCACTTAAACATGTGAACTGGTTCTGTTGGCCACAGAAATGAGGCTACTTTGCAACACAAACAGAACGTCATAATAAATATAAATAAGAAACGATCTATGAAATGCTGGAGTTTAAAAAAAATCCATCTTAAGTCATTGTGTTATGCCATCATCTTCTGAGGGATGTGTGTGACAGCAAGCAACACTGTACTCACCCACTCTCTGATGCACTCACGATGTACTGTTTGTCACTGCATGCACTGGCTTTAGACAGACAGGTGATGGAGGCTGTATGACCAAACAACATGGCCCTGGGACAAATCTGAGCAGAGAAGAACAGGGGTTGATAATATGATGGGGGGGGAATAGGAAATAAGAGTATCAGTGTGCATACAACTAATTAATATCACCACCACTGTCATCAGTACCTCCAGCTCAGGTGTCATGTCCCAGAGGCAGATCTGTCCGTCGTGGCAGCCAGTGATGATGGTGCTGAAGTCGTCCATCACCAGCAGACTGCTGATACAGTGGGTGGGAGCTGTGCGGCCCCACAGCACTATGGGCAGAACCAAGCTGTTCCCTGACATTATGCTGATGTGTCTGGACGAAGGCAGCGACAGTTAAAGAGACGAACAAAATGAAAGAGACAGAGAGAGAGAAAAAGATGAGGCACTGATCTGAGGTCTGGCAGTACAGACACCGTTGTACTATGCAGCTATACATCAGCCTAATAATCAAAATATTACTAAAACAATGGGGTTTTTAAGTTTTTTTTGCCTTTATATGGCGTTAATGATTGTATTGTTCTTGTTAAATCACATTTAAACTTGATCTAAAAACCCACTATTTGCTGTTAGTGTTGTCAGTCAGAATGTGCTTCATTAGTAGAATGTGCTGCAGATGTAAAAAAAAAAAAAAAAAAAGTTAAAGAGCCTCACCAAAAATATAACCCCTCAAAAAAGAAAGCCAGCGTACCAAAAGAACAAGAAAAGTATCAGAGGGTCAATGGCCAAAAAGGTGTGAGGAAGCAGCAGGTATGACAGGTTGGACAGAACAGACATGGTGAGGAAATACAGAATAGAAAATAAAACTTTAGATTGCTTAACCAACGTCAGCATGTTAGGCTTTCAGCATGCTGCTGTTACAAATGCTTGCAATTCAGATCTGGTTCTCTCAGAAACTGAGTGAGTTTCCTCATGCAGAGCAGTTCCACTGAGTGAGAGACAAGCCAAGACAACCATATCATATAGTATTTTAGTTTTAATTAGACCAATGTATATACTTTGATTTATCTAGGCCTGAATATGTCATGTCATGTCATTATCCGTAACCGCTTATCCCTTTCCATGGGGTCGCGGGATGTTGTTGCTGGAGCCAATCCCAGCCTTGTCTCAAGGCGAGGGCAGGGTACTCCCTGGACAATAGGCCTGAATATGAATTTGATAAATGAAGAGTAAACTTATTTGTTCAACTATGATTTGAACTTGATGATCATGATTTATGACCTTGCAGTCATTTCTTTTCAGTTTTTGGCTTAACTTTTCTCTTCTTAGCTATTTGTTAAAGGGCATTTCTTTATAGCTTAGAATGCTTTGTGGCAATTTTACGACCATTTTCTCCTTAAACATGTGTGTTGCTCTTTAACCTGTTTATTGTTCTATAAAGTTTCTATAAAGTTCATTTGACTTTAACTGTGCGAGTTTGTGTAAGAGGATTTCGATTGATTGATTGATTGATTGATTGATTGATTCATAATAGGGTGGCTCAATGTTCAAACAGGATAGTGGCGGATAGTAATATTTAATGGATTTGTTTGTTGCTGATAATTTTCCACCAAGACCAGTTTTTAACCGGTTTAAGTTATAGCCATAGCATGCTAAAGATACTCAACACATACGTTAGCATGCTAATACGCTAACGTGTAGCATGCTGACAAATTATCAAGTGTTCACACAATTAACATGCTGACATTATAAGATTCACATTACTCTCTGCATACACAATCATTTGCACTTGTTAGATCACTATATTAACGTATATGTCATTTCATGTCATAGTCACAAATACATCGTCAATGAGTCACGAATCACCTCCCTGTCACGAAGAAAGGTGCAGAGACAACACTGACGCTTTGACTGAAATGGCTACACAACACACAGTACATTCTTTGAAATGAAAATATACTTTTTTGTTTTCGTCTTTCAGTTGAGAAATTTACTGAAGGGTCAACGTTACACTCAGGTTTCCAGGCTGCGCAGCAACGTTTATGTCGTGAAAGGTGATACATTTATGCCAAAGTCAGTTTCAGGATATTTACCCCCACCTTGGAGGAAGCTAGCAATGCATAATTCTGCCCATAGTTTCACTTAAAGCTACTTGTCAGTGATGACCACAGATGTTAACGTTGGAGGGCAGATTAGCTAGGCAGTGATCCATGAAATGCTAACGCTATACTGCTCCTGCAATTAGCAACAAGGCTAACGAAGCCAAAACATATGGTTGTATACGTACCAGAAAAAGGAGTCCTACTGGAACATCTCCTTCTAATTGAAGGCTTATCAACGAACGGTTTCCCCGTGGAAACTATAAACAGAAATAGTCCTCCTCTGCGGCTTGTTTTTAGCTGCTCGTCACACTAACAAACCGATCTGTTCGGTCAGCTGATCACGCGACAGCTAAGGGCCGCATCCGGTCTAATCTTTTCAAGGTAAAAATATGCAGTGTTCATTTTTCCAAGCCTGAGCCCTCAATAGATTCCGCGCTATTTTGTACGAGACTATGGAAGACTTTTACGGACAGATAAATCACGATTTAACAAAACAATCATAGGGATTGGGGGAAAAAAAATAGAAATATAAATACAGACAGATGTTATAATGGCTTAGATAATAAATCACTATTAACACATAGAGGAAATAATCCTACTATATAATTTCCTCAATTATAAATATATTTATATAGTTATTATCATTGTATAAATGACTAAATAGTTGAGCCTCTGACTGCAAAATAGGTTACCTTAAAAATAAAGTTTAAAAAAAAAAAAACTTACTGCGTTCACTCCTGTAAAAAATGAATGAAAAAATGTAAATATGTATTATTACCACATACGCTTGGAAGCCTGAGCTTTATTTTGAAAGTTACGCCTAAACTGACATAAACTGATACAGATTTCCGACATGCGCCGTTAGCCGTCAAAATAAAAGTCCAAATGATATATACATGATTATGATATTTATTGATTTACTTCAATTAATGTTTGTTCATTTGTGTGTATGCTTAAACTAACATTTCTTTTGATTAAGTAAATAGCCTGGCGTATTTTTATTCTCTATTACAACATTGTTCATTGTTGCCTCGACATTAGCTCAGATGAGCGGAAGTCATATTGTTGTGTTTCCTGACGTAGGCTTGCGAAGCCTTTCGTTTTCTGGCAGCGTTTCTACACGTGTTCGGCGACATTCTGAGTATTTTTGGACAATTTCGCCATAAATTTGAGTCTTTTCGGGCTACTCTGTTTGCTTCGATGCGAACAGCTTGCAGTTTGAGCTGCCGAACGCGTGTCATGATGACTGGAAAAGTAGAAACGTGTTAATTTGTCCCTGCTAACAGCGGCGGCTGGGGAGCTAACGTTAGCCGCGCCGGAGAACAACATGTCCAGACTTGTCCCAGACAACTGAACGAGTGCATGGACAGCGACACATATACCAATAGAAAATAGGAAAGTGCATGAATTTGTCGAAGACAGATACAATGGATTACCAGTTTCCTCCGCAGCTTTTCCCTTCGTTTTTCAACTGCGGACCTCCTCAGTCGGTCCTGAAACATTCCATTGGAGACTGGGGCTGCTATGACCGAGTTAGACCTCAGGTGGGTGAGCTGGCACTGCTAACACTATTGCCCCGTTGATTGGAACCATCTTTGCTCATTTATGTACATGTGAATGGTATGCTAGATAATGAAAATACACATCGGGGAAAAAAGTTACTGTGTGTCCTGGACTTATTATTATTATTATTATTATTATTATTATTATAAGAAGAAGAACTATACTTAATTGGGTAAACGGGAATCTCACAACAAAGTTAGAAAATGATAAAAAAAAACCTAACATTAATCTGGCACACGGTAGTTGTGATTCAGAATTAAATAAATAAAATGAGTGTATTGCTTTGAATGCATTTTCTTCATTTGAACTCTTTGTAAGACTGGATCAGCTGTTTAAACATGCCAGCTGTTCTGTACCTGTACCTGTACAGTCAAACCTTATTGACTAGTTGTGTTTGTGGTTTCAGGGTGACCCGGGTCCTCTCTCTAGCTGGACATTTACATCCAGACATCAGGTCAGAGGAGAAAAGTGGCTTCACACTGAGCCAGTACCGGTTCCCCTGCTGTCCCCTAAAAACGGTGAGTCCCCTGTCAGCTGGATTTACTTCACTGGAGGCCATTCATGTCTCAGACAACAGTCCCTGTTCACCCTACGGTTCAGATCTGAGGTGCTGAGGTAAGTCTGACATTGTGACCAGATGTGTGTTGTGGTAATGAAGAGCAAACCAGCATGTTAGAGGGTTTCTTTTAAGTAAATATTCTCACAGTTTGTAGTGCTAACAAATGCACAAAACTAGAATGTAATAGAAAAATGCAGTCCCAATAAAAAAAAAAGTATGCTGTTCTGTCAGACCGGCATATTTTAGTGTCTGGTCAAACCTTGATTTCCAAAATAGAGCCGCAAACTTTGAACTAGGTTGTAGTATCTAAATGAAATTAGGTATCACATAATTCTGCTGCATTTTTTCAATTGTAACAAATCTTGGAGCAATAGTAAAAATTGTAGATATGTGACATTTATTATATTTTTGTTGAGTTGCATACTTCATGTTATCCCAAATGTTTCTGACATTGTTCAGACCTTGTAAAATCTCTAATTTTACTCAAGGTAATCATGCGCTTCATTTGGTCACAAGCATACGTTTTGGGAAAACATTAGATGAAAAGTCATAGACTGAGAAAGGCGGTCAGCAAATTTAAGGAAACATAATGTGAATTAAAGTCTGGTCCATGAGTCACGTTGATAGATTTTCATCAGCAACAGTGGGTGATTCACATGACCCAACCCTTTATATGTCTTTTATGTTTTGTTATCTCTCTTTACTTGGAGATCCCTAGCAGCAGAAATTACATGCTGTGCATTTAAACCTGTTTATGTGTCATGCAAATATTTAAAATTCTGTTTGATATTGTCTAACTGCCTAATATATGCTTTATAAACATCTTCTCCAGATTACCTGTGGCCTCTGACGCCTCCAGATCCACAAAACTTCACAGAACACGTGAGTGCAGCAGTTCAACACATTAAAACCCCTCAAAATAATCTAATCAGTAGGACACTAACGTTCACTTGTCTTACTTGTTCACAGTCATACAAATGAAGACGTTTGATCTTAACTTGGAAAATAAGCTGTGCAATGTGTCATACCTTATGTGATTCACAACAAAATAAATGGAATGATTAGTAGTCCAAACCAATCAGAGCAGATTCATTATAAACGTATTTGGTGTGAACGGAAACCAGGCTCTCCAGCTTTGGGTCTGTTGGTTTGTCTCTTTGCCCTTTTTGTTTAGTGGTCTGAGGTCTATAAACAAGTTTTAATATCCAGATGCAGAATTTCTTCATGGATAACTGCCAGGACTCCTTCGGGTGCATGAGTGAAATTCTGGGTGAAAACTTCAACTTCAACGAAACAGCGAGAGAGGTGAGGTTGTTTGAATTCTTATTTAATGTTAACTATCTACAGACATTAGTTTGGACACTGTTGGATTTATGATTTTTAAACTTAAGACTGAAATATGGAAAGATTTCAATTTTATTATGATTATGATGCGTCTCTGGGTGAATATTTAAGGTATGGATTCATAGTTTATGCAGTTTACCTGCACACCTATCTCTTTTCATTAATCTAATCATTGGGTGCTTGAATAAAAAGAGTTTACCTTGGCCATTGTAGCAGCACATGTAAAGTACACAAGTATAGCTGCTCTGTCTGTCATTTATTTGTTGCTGATTATTAAATGTAGATTGAAAAAGCACTAATTGTAGGTTAAAAGGAGGTAGTGTTTTAGATGGTATACATTTAGATATATGAAAGATAAATAAAAGAATATTTGAGAGAGACACTGTTGGTTTTTGTGTCATCAGAAAGTGCATCAGTTTTTTGTATTGCAGAAATGTAAGATGGATTCAGCCCACCTGACAGAAGTCAAAACGTTCCTCAACTTGCTGAAATTCAAAATGTGAGTAGACATGTCTAATCTTTGTGTAAGTGTCTATGGAACAGATTATGGAAAATCTGTTAGTATCTCCAGTTGTCTGATTGGCATTTTATATCATCGTGTTGTATCTTCTTTCTAGATGCCAGCAGACATATAATTGCAAATCACTGAACGCGTACAGCACCCTGATGTCGGACGTGGTCCATGGCATCCCTCCTGAGCTGCTGGGTGCCCTGCTGCACGAGGAACTGACAGAGCAGAGGGACTGCCAGCTGTTCTGTGAAGGAGCCACTGGGGGCGCTCTGTCCTTTATCCCATTCTCACAGAGCGACAGCAGCTCTCAGAGTGGCTGCCTCCTCTACGCTGGAAATCAGGGACTGGACAAACTCAGTATCCTGGAGATTAATGAAAAAGAGAGACGGCTAGGAGATTAATTATTTTCCTGTCAACAGACTCATCAATGAGTTGATTCATCGTTTCATCTTCATATTACAGATGATTTCTTCACTCAAAAAAGATCAGTCCCTTCTCAATAGTAGAGTTGATTTGTATTTTAATTGAAGAATAGAAATGCATGTGTTGAGATGGTACAATTTTGTTTTTCTGATATGAAATGGTAACAGCTGAGGGTGTGTGTCTGTATTGTGTTTCTGCTGGTTCTGGTACTTAATGCAGTTCCTTAGACTTCCACATGGTGGAGTTGCAGCACCACAGAGGAGGTTCCTCCTGTGTGGACACCAGTGGCAGTGACCCATTCTGCTTCCAGCTGAAAGGCCCCATCAGACAGATCAGCACTGCCTCCATCTTAAATGACTGTAAGATCTAGAAAATGTTAAGAAATATCTTCATGGGTGTGATGTGATTTAAAAGTTTCCTCAAGGATGTACAGATACTTAAACGTGTGTGTGTGTTTGTAGATTGTGTTGGCGTGCGGTCACCTTACCTGTGTGGAGTCTGGAGGTTCGGTGAGAGAAAAGAACCACACCTATTGGAAGTTGTCAACACCAGGGAGGTTGCAACCTGCATCAGCATCAGGTAAGTGTCATTCCCAAGTAAAGGTCCTGAGTTCTGGATTTCCAACTGACCAACAGTAGTTGAAATACCGTCATTTCCAATGTATACTGTCAGTCCTCATGTTTTAGGTGAAGTTCTGGTGGTGAGTGAGAGCGGAGTAGCAAAGCTGTGGACTGTTGGCAGAGGGTAAGGAGGTTTTTTTGTTTAGAGGGAAAGCTATTTGCTGATTCCTCTTACAGATACTGGTATTATCTGTCAGAAGTCAAACTAAATGTAAAGTGACACTATGTCCCATCAGGATGCAGACGGTTCGGGAAGAAGATCATAACCTGTACTTCAATGCCAAGTCTTCATGGAGATGGTGCGAGTTCTCCGCCCACCCAAGGGTGATGCTGTACGCAGACAGAACAGGGGTGGAGCTCACAGACATCAGAGTGAGACACACTTGTGTTGCATGTTGACGCTCGCTTGGTGTTGTGATCAAGTTCTTTTCCTTCTTACATCTATCCTTTTTACCCATCTGACACATCCTCCCCCCCCCCTCTCTTTCCCACCATCCAGGTGGATCCTGCCCTCTGTCACACTCTGTTTCGTATCAGCAACACTTCAGGGTGTCGTAGTGGGGAGAGACTCCTTCTGTCCAGATATCTGGGAAATGTCCACTCCTTCCACCACCTCATCAGCACTCAGGTACAAGCAAACACACAAATACAGATCTACAGTTTGTCTAAACACACAAAATCTTATTTTAAATTCTAGTACAGATCCCAAAGATGCCAATTATGGGAAATGAGTCTGAGATGATGCCTGTGATAGGCAAAATATTTCCATTTGATGGATGTTTGCACTGCCTGCTACATTACAAATATCAGAATGGATTGGGAACTTGAAGGATCTGGTGATGCACTGTATTATAGTGCTGTCAATATGTAATCCCATTTGGATTTGATTCCTTACTTTTTTTTAGTATTCAAATTGTATTTGAATATTAAATGCTTCTGTTTAGGCAATTATAAAAATATATCATGTATCTCTACGTTGTAGACACAGTGTTATACACCGCTAATGCCACAGTCATGCTTAACTTTATTGTTCCCTGGATAAAAGCATCCTGTTTTCATGTGTGTGAAACAACATAACTTAGACAGACAAGTCTATCATGGACGTGGGAACAAAACATAACACTGAATATTACTGATGATGGTTGTTTTTTAATCCCACAACACGTTGTTAGCTCTAAAGGAAACCGTGTGTTAACGTAGCGGTAAGTTAGTTAACCAACTACTGTCAATCAAAACCCAGCATTTGTTTGTCATGCCACACAAGATCTCGATCTCAGTGCTCCTCGGCGGCCTACCAGAGGAATTATTTAAGAATGAAACGCTTTTGCCATGTGGCCGAGGGCAGAGCAGTATTCACTCACAATCTTCTCACAACTCAAAACTATGATTTTTATCTCTTTTTTTCTTTGTCAGTACTCGGCCTACATCATGGACGAGCGTTTCCCCAGCGTGCCCATGCTCAAGTGCGATCACATGATGCAGTCCCCACCCATATTTTGTGACATAATTCCTGGATCTGTCTTTTCTGGCTCAGCAGAGGATGGGGCTAAGACTACAAAGGTCTTGCTGGGCTCCCACAGTTCTCAGGAGATCACAATGCTGCAGTACTCTGGTCAGTGGACAGGGGTGGTGTGATGAGAGCACTTCCAACCAGAACATGTTAAATTTTGTAAATATGTTAGCGTATTGGTCTCTTTGCAATCTCAAGAGCATTCTGGTTCTGTACCAGTCAACTGTATAAAACTGTGTGTGTGTGTTTTCAGGAGGAAGAGCGGAGGCCTGTTTCAGTCAAGGTCCTCCTCAGGCTTTGCTCAGACCCAGGGACAGTCTGAAACACCTTCCTGTACAAATCCCTCACCGCCTGGACACCGCAACTAACAGATTGTCCTCACCTGCCACAGGTATGGATAACATGTAACATTCGATGAAAAGTGGCTGCATGCAGTATCCAAAAAGTCCTGCCCTCATTGTAGGGTTTCCAGATTTATTTGATTGTTTTTCTTTTTTTTTATGTGGCTGAACTTGCTGTTGTGTTTTGTCCTGACTAGGTCTGACATCTATCCAGGAGAAAGGAGGAGCAGGTGCAGATGAGTGTATATGTATCCTGCAGCTGACAGAGGCAGGAGATATTTTCTATCAGATCCTCGAGCCTGAACAGCGAGACGACTTTCGATCATCAGCTGTAGAGGATGAACCTCTGCCTCAACAAGGAACCAAAAGACTGTCAAGAACAACTGCAGAACAGCCTGATTCAGGCTCACAGATCTTTGCATCGGACACATCAAGCGAAGAAGACATAATCGGGCCGACTCAGGGTCCAACTGTGGAGAGACTTGTTCCTGAAACACAAGTGAAGGAACGAGAGCTAAACGTTTTCTCTGACGCTTCCTCTGAGGATTCAGAGTCAGCATGGAAGGGTCCAAAACGGAGGCGCGTGTCGCTGCAGGTTGTCGTCAATGATCCTGAGCTGGATCCAGTAAGTGGACTGGACATGGATAAGAAAGATGCAAATGTGAGTAAGAATGACACTGATGATACAGAGGAACCCAGCGGTGTGGGGGAAATGAGCAATGGCTCGAGTAGTGGCTTGAGTCAGTTAGCTCAGGTAAAGTTCAGCGACAGCACTCTCGTCACGTGGAAACATTGGCTTCAGAAATTGACGCATTGGAGTCGTGAGAAGAAGCCCCGTCCCCACTGCCTGCAGCATTTCACAATCAGTACTGGTGATCTCCTCCCCCTATTTGATGATGATGATAAAGCAAGGGATTTTACAGAACAGGAGCATGTACAGAGTCTGAGAAATAATCTGAAGGCATGTATGTCCAAACGCTCGCTGCTGGTTCAGAGAGACATCTCAGCCTCCCTCGAGGCTCCAGATGTGATACCTGTACCAAACCCAGTGGACACCGAAGCCTGGACAGACCAGCTCAGCCACCGCCTGACTATCTCCTGGCAGGGGGAGGAGGTGTGGCGGGAATGGTGGAAGGACCAGCTGGGGCTGAACAGGGAGTTGAAGGTTGAGGCTCTGAGGAGGAAGAGGAGGAGGGAGAAAGAGGCAAAGAGAGCCTCTGGCCGGCGGCTCGAGCTGTCCGGGAGCTTCACCTCATCTGTCAGCTACCAGTCAGAGCTAAGTGATTTCTCTGATTCGACAGGCTGGTCGTCTGCAGCGAGCCAGGGGGCATTGTCAGAAAATGAAGGAGTGGGGTCCCAATCTGAGGGCTTTTTGGAGCATGGCACATCAAGAGCTTCATCACCCTCCACAGTGCAAACAGACATTCCAGCTCCCACGCTGACCGCCACACCTCAACATGTCAAAGAGAAGCAAGGTGATCAGCAGACCCGTAACAGCTCCCACGCCCTCTCCCTGTCCCAGACACCCAAACCTGACTCCACGCCGACCAGTCAGAGGAAGAACAAACGTCCACCCAAAGACTACCTCAGCTCTCTGTTTGCAGCACAGGTAAGAGGAACATCATTTCTCCATTCAGGTGTTGTTGTTGTTGTTGTTGTTGTTGTTATTGTTGTTGTTGTTGTTGTTGTAGTAGTATGGGCCACTTTAAACCCCTTTTTAGGAACACTTTATTTTGAAAAAAGAGGTGGTTTGAATGGAGGGAAAGGAGAGGAGGGAGGACATGCAACAAAGGTCTTCAGTAGCACTCAAAACGGTGATGCTGCAATTATATTGCAGGCTTTATGAATAAATTAAGAAATGTCATTATTTTTGGCCTCACAGTACAGTACTTTAGTACTCACACCACCTGTTTCCTTTCTGTTTCCAGGACGAACCCTCTCAGCATGACAGCTACTTCCTGGAAGAGGGAAGCACCACATACCCCCTAACTCCACCTGTGGCCCCCTCCTCGTCTCAGCTCCGCAGCTCCCAGTCTGTCCCTCTGAGGACCCCAAGGGTGGATCTGTCGCAGGACACTTCCTCCTTGCCCAGTTTCTCCCAGTCGCTGTCCCAGAGTTCACAGGGTCGACTGGGGCTATCACAAGCCAAGAAGAAGAAGTCTCGAATGGGATTTTAATTCAGTGGCCAGCTTGTCCGTCACGCTGAGGGGGGCGATCATTTGGAGTATCTGTTGTGTTTGGTAGCAACTCAGGAAAATGAAACCATGGACAACCAGCCTTCAATTGAAAAGATTTTTTTGTTTTTGTTTTTTTTTCTGGTTTCTTCAGTTGCCTCAGGATTTGGAAAATGAAAATCATACACTGCGATTGTACTTTTAAAAACATGCAAACTGGATCTAATCAAGGAGGATAAACGGACTGAATGTTAGGAAAGGAATCCATAGTAATCCCTGAAGATCTCTGGAGGCTGAAGAACAGACTGCACACTGGTTTGGTAGGACTGAGCTGCATTTATTATCTTTGTTGTTGTTTTGTTGGTGTGTGTTTGTGCGCGTGTGCATGTGCTTTTCATGAGGCGTTCACACTGGAGGTGACGGTGACAGCTGATCATTTCACAGTCTTGTACTTTACTGGTTTGGTTTTTATTTAATAACTGCCATAGAGACGAGTTCTGCATGGACTCCAACTGAAGACAGAGTTGTTCTCCAGGTGTTATTGGACTTTTGTAACTGCACAGACTGAGCCAGAACTGAGAAGAACTGAGGAGTTTGATCTCTTGCCTTGGAACAATTGTGACAATGTGGATGATATTTCTTGTTGGTGAAACCAAAGTCTTATTGTTACAGAATATCTGGCTATTTGATGTTTCCCTTGTCATCGTATCAGTTGTTTCTTTACTGATGAATGAAAATGCACCATGCTCGCCATGCTAATTATTGTTACAACTCATTTCTACATCTGATTTTCTAAACAAAACTGAAATGATTCTTACATTAAAACCATGACTCAGAAGTCTTGGGGCGCTTATTGAAAAACAACAAGAACATGGTGTTAACCTTTATATGTGGTTTACTTGAAGAACACTGGACTGGACACTGGAGAAATGCAGTTTACTGTATTGATCAGAACATATCGCATCAAAACTTCTCCAGTCCCAGCCCTTTTGCTGATGAACTTAAGGTATCTCCGCTGTCAGAATCATCAAGCAAAAAGACTCGGCAGACTTTTGTAATATGATTCAGTCGAAGATGGATGCTATATGTAGATATATTCGGTCAAATGAGGAGTCTAAAATGGTATATGAAATCAATGAATATCTTTTACATTTATTTATTTTCATTATCCTGGATATTGATGAATAGCTTATTTCCTGTAAAAGCAATCACTGTTGTCAGAGTGAGTACAGTGCAGTTCGTACTAAGCAAGGGCGTTAGCCTGGTCCTTTTTCTTAGCTCAGGTGATCTTTATTAAGACTTTTCAGCTCATAGGTGGAAACTCTTGCTGTTAACCTTTTAGCTCCATAAGACACTTTGTGTATACTGAAACTTAACAGCTCCCTGTTCTTTTCAGACAAGAAAAAGACACAGACAGTAGATACAAAATAATATTTTTATAAGATTTTCTTTTTTCAGTACAGGTGACAAAAAGAGAATAAATAACTTAATATCTACAAAGAACTATAAACATTTTTTTTGTACATTATTTACACTTTTACATGTTTTTGTATTAACATTTTTTTTTACATTTTTGGAAGTTTTTTTTACATTTTTGAAAGTTTTAGATGGGTTTTTTTTGACACGGTCAGCATTATTTGTTCATACAACATCCTCTGAACAGTTTCAAAACACAAGACCTTTTTTAAGCTACATCCTAAAATTGGCAACTTTTGAATTTAAACCAGGGTCATACATACACACATCCAAACACACACCCATTATATGTTTTTAACCTAACACCCTGTGTTGTCAGCAGGGTTTGACTCGAAAGAATGACTGTTTCAGAGCTGATTCAAACGTCTCTCCCTGCTGCTTTTGAGCAAGGCACTTCAAGACATCAAGAGTGACTGAACGTGAGCTCTGAGCACTCAGCTAACTGTTTCCTTCCAGACACAAACCTCCAGTCTGCCCACTAAACACTTGAAAAGAGATCAAAGAAAAATGTGCAAATTAAATTTCTACAGAAGGTGAGAGCAAATATGCTCGCTTTTGCGATGCAGTTATCTCAAGAAATTATTTTGCGTATTTATCTTGTAAGTCTCAAACATCCAGACAGCGAGCCCACCGCCGCTCTCAGCTTCTGTACATCAGGAAAACTCCTTCGTACTCTTAGTAAAAACAGTCTTAGATTAATAACAGTCAAAAAACATTCTATTAAATTAATCACATTAAGCACATTTTCTTCTCGTCGATAATGTGAACCAATCTGGCCTGAACTCACGTCTCAGCATTACATTTTTCTATTAATCCAACCACAGTGTTGGCTAGTTCAGCACCATAACAACCAGACTCCACCCATCACTTGTATATCCTTAAAACATTTTCATCCGGGAATGTGACATCTCTACATGCACCAACACATCAATATACTAAAATCTACCAAGTCTACAAGGAAGAGTACGGACTGCTCAGCTGCCAGTTATGCAACTCTCCACTAGCACCGGAGCTTATTAAACAATAAATTAAAGACGTCGGGTAAAGGGGTCGGGGGGGGAGAAGTTGAGGCACAAGTCGGCAGATGCATCAGGCGTGGAGGTGTTGGCGGTGTTTTTGGCGGCGGAGGTGCAGAGGAAAGAAGGGCCCTTCAGCGTCACTGCCAAGAGAACTGCTGAGAGACTCTTCACCTGAACTCATCACATCCTCACTTGAGTCCTCACTGTGGAGACACACACAGGCATGCACAGTTATAAAAATGTGAAAACGTACAGTTGAGTAAATTCGGTTCAGATGAAAGCAGGATTCTGTTTCTTGGCTTTTCTAATGCCTTTCTTTTTATTGTGTTGTGCATCTCGTGGTGAAAAACAACCACAGGCAAACACAGATCCTGACCCTTACTGTCATCGTCTTGGGAACTTATTCTGAACTTTGAGCTCTGCAGTTTAGGAAAGATTACGTCTGAAGAAGAGCGGGATAGAAAGTTAATGTCTTGGCAAACATGACTATTTAAACAGCTTTTCCATAATTCCATATGTTCACAGCAAAGTTCTGACAGTCAAATAATTGGTTAAAAAAAACTAAGAATATTTGAATAATTTAATAGATGCATTTAAATATTATAAATGTGCTTTGGGTCATTATTTTCTCATAACTAACAGACTAAACAACAATAGGATATGACTAAATAAAAAGTGGGGATTAACATATAGTGACATTAGCTTTGCTGAGACACCCTCTTGAGGATTACATAATTCCTGAGTGTCATAACATTTGTCATACTGGGAGAGAGGACACGGAGCTGATATTATTCAACAAGAAACCAGACGACAGAGTGGAACAAACTTCCATTTCAAACAGACTATCTGCTGACATCTATCATCACCTGATACCATGTTCTGACTTGTGCCGGTTGGAGTGTGACCTCAGCTGACTGTCAGTGTGCTAACATCTGCAGATTCTGAAATGTAAGTACATTTAAAAAAAAAAAAAGGTAATAAAGCAGACGTGTAATGTGTCTCCGCTGAGACACTGAGCTGCTGTCTGGGTTAAAGATCACTGTTTACAACAGTCAGCTGGAAAAGCCTTCGTCTTTACTCCCTTCTATTTTTTTGGTACACACTGACTTAGAAAAAGTTCAAGTACCATGTTACATAAATGTGAGGCACTGTGGCCTTGCGTGACATCACGGAAATGTCTGTGTCACTGGGACGTGACTAGTGGCACACCTCCCCCCAATGCAGTACAGGAGATATGAGAGGCCCTGACAGGCTCAGACACCCAGGGGCTGGGTTGTGTCTGTGACGTGTTGTTACAACACATCAGAAACTTATGTGTTGCCGCACAGCTGGTTGCCTCAGGAGTGTTACGGTAGCCACTGTAAAAAGTGTTGATCTCCAAACTCAAAGGCAATCATTTAATCTGCCAGTGACTCTTACTAGAGTTCTCACCCTGCTGATACAAATCAACCACACTTTTTACAGTGTTCATTAGAGGTGAGTTGCTATACATACCGAAACATTTGGTTTGTGTGGTGACACACAGGGTGTGTCTGGTTTCTTTTAATGTTTGAAGCTGCGGTTGTTGTCCGTGGTGTTTGGTATTTTCCAGCAGATTATACCTGCTGTGAGCAGTCACATGATGTCACATGATGTCCGTGTAACATCTATATCAGAATCAAAACTGAGTCCATCCCAACTCATTTTACATTACATACATTTTACAACTCCAAGTCTGATTTTTGAAGTTTGGTTTGAAATATAGTACTGTGTGTTCTGACTTTGTGTTTTAAATCATCAGTAATTCAAAACCTGTTAGCTTCTCAACAGTAGCAGTTTATTTGTGTACTTTTAGTTTGATCAAGATTCTCAGTTGAACAAGTTTTTATTCTTAAATCTCTGGATCAACATTCGATCCATTGTATACATTTGCACTAAATTGTATCATATCTAACAGCATTAGTAACTTGTTCAGGTGTGTTTCGTTATCTGAAAGCGCAAGTATATTGTTCAGGTGTGTTTTGGTATCCGACAGCTTTAGCATCTTGTTTAGGCGTGTTTTGGTATCTGACAGCGTTAGCAACTTGTTCAGGTGTATTTGGGACTGACCTCTCACTCTCATCCCAGCAGCCCTCAGGGATGGTGGGCAGCTCGGGGACACTGCGGTAGCTATGTAGGTTCTGGGCAGTCCGCCGCGACACAATCCACTGCAGCTTCCTGTGGTTGGGTTTGCTGCATTCAGGGGAGGCGTAGTCGGACAGACACAGAGCGACACGCTCGCTCCATAGTAGGAGTTCGCCATCTGCAATCTGAAACCAAGCAATAGAGCAGTTCAGTTTAGCCACCACGCCTGCTGCCTAACTCACTGACATCAGTATATTTAAAATGATCGAATTACTTGACACCTAATAGTACGCTGCTTTCAAAAGGGTTCCTATGACCAGAAACCTGGCTTCATTTTCCAGGTTAGGAGGTTAAGAGAACCCAGGTTAAAATGCTCCACATTTGTGTAGAAACCTGATCAACTTTTCTAAATCCAATTTAAGGTGAAAACACTTTTATAATAGTAATATTGCAACAGCATTTATCTTAAATAACACACGGCAATATATAACTGACAGTGGAGGAAGAACAGGAATGTGACCCAAGGGCATATGAATGAAGGTAAACAGGTGAACAAGAGTGGAAAAGCTCAAAAACATTACACAAACGAACATTTCTCTTCATGTTAATGTTTGTGGAGTTACCATCTCTGTTAATCCCTAAATGGTTTCCTGTTTGCATCTGATCCTTGGAATTTTGAAGTGACCGCAACAATTACTTTAGTTTGACGGTACCAAGTCCTCTGAGATTAAACCTTTAGACTCATTTACTTTGGAACTAATTTGCTCTGAGTTGCTGTTGTTAATGTTAATTGCAGTTTTTTGGCTTTCCACTACTGGTTTCGACAGGTGTTATTTTCCCCTCCCTGGGTGAGTTGCTGTGTGACAAAATTGTGTGTTTACCTTCAAGTGTCTCTGGATGTGATAGGCTATCTCCAACATGTCTCCTGACTGAACGGCTTCAATCTCCTGCATCAGGAGAGACAAGGCTAGGACTGACGGCTAGATGGACAGAAAGAAACAAGAAGTGAAGAAGAGACAAGGAAGAACTGACAGAAACATGTCTTACATGTCATCTGAGTTTCAGCGTTGTCATCAAACTAACAGGGACATAACAGAAAACTAATGAACATGTCCTTAGACTGCTTTTATTCAGTCTAATGATTGACCCTGCAGTGGATTTCCTACCTTTGCTTTTGAGAAGGAGATCCTACACAAACAGGCTTTGAGCTGAGCCTCCAGCTTCTCCAGGCTCAGAGTTTCCTTCCTGTTTACACAGACACACACATAAAGCAGGGTTAAGGTGTGTTTTCAGGTCAGTAATGTTGCCCAGAGACAGAGTCAACTTCCATCAGCCCAATCAAAACATTTTACAACAAACAGAAAAAGGCCAAATATCTCTAGGACCTTTTGAGGTGACTTAAACAGATCTGATGTTAAGTGTATGTTTTGGGCTTTGAACCAAAGCTGGGCATAATAAAAACAATACACTGTGCCAGTTATGCAATTGTGAGGTGTTGGTGCCAACAAATCTTATCAGTGCACTTGGGTCAGACGTTGCAGTCGGCAGATTACTGACTGCTGCCCTACTTCAGAAAGGAGCTGCTGCAACAAACAAGCAGTGGTGTGCAGAGGCTCCGCCAGTCAAATCATAGCAAAGCTTGTGCTCTTAGCTCTGTTATTTTCTGTTGACTGTCTGAGATGGGAAACTATTCCTGAATGTTTCAACAAACACTGCAACCATGTCATATTCAGAGGAAAAATGGTGTTTGTAGCAGAGGCAAAAGGAAAAATCGACTAAATGTTGACTGATTGCCTATCTGCAATGATTTTGGTCTCACCTGTCTGTGGAGTGTGAAAGTGCGATCTGGTGGTACAAATGCAGAAAGGTTAAGGCAGTGATGGCTTTGGACTTGAAGTTGAGCTTCTCTGCAACGATCTTCTCCATGCGCCCGAGGTCGGACACGGAGAACCTGCACTGTCCGATGCGTATGAGCTCGTCGGTGGACGTCACGTTGCACTCCTCCTCAGTCACTTTGGCCGCCATGTGGAGGCAGCTGAGGCTGACGCAGGACAGGTGCTTCGGCTGGATCTGATGTGAACGACACGTGAGTAAGACACGGTTTGAAAACGACCAGTAGAGCAAGAATCTCACACCAAGTTACATCCAACACCAAGTGAAGTAATGTATAATTTTGTATTTAAGGTTAATTGTTTAACAAATCAATTATTTGTTGTAACTTGTTTGCCACTAAATCTGCTTTCAGCATGACACCGGAGAGGCTTGAAGCTTATACAAACCAATAAGCTGCCAAAATATTTCACCAGACGTCTTAGGTCTACTCCTGTCAAGTGTGAATGTCTCGTACCCTCATCATGGCCAGGAATCTGTCGAGCAGGTTAACAGCCAGGACAAAGGTCTGTGTGCTGTAACCAAAGAAGCTGGTCAGGCTCCACAGGTCCTCCACTTTGGCATCTCGGCACTTTGCTGAGATCCGACTGTCATCCTGGAAAACACAGATATGCTGTTGATCAACCTGGTTGGTCAGTTACTACACTGATGAGTAAGTCCATTTTGAGGCCTGCAAGTCATTCCTGCAGGGCAGGTCAGACCTGAAACCTGACTGGCATTTGGAATTACTTTTTCAGTTTGCACTTAATTAACAGATCTACGCAAAGCAAAAATAAATTTGAGAAGATTTCCCATTCTATTGTAGATTAATACCTGCATCGTTGATTCGATGAGGCTGAGCCCAGTCTCTTTAGGGAGATAATGAACCTCCTGCTCGTAATTCATCCGCAGCTCCTTCATCAGCTTGAAGGCGTCCATGTCTCTGGCACTGGAGCGAGTGACCTCTTGTTTTCACCACAGTATTTTAACTGCAAAACATGAGTACAACAAGATTCAGCTACACGTGTTATGTCAGAAAACTCAACAATAATCACCACTGTAATAGCACTATTTTTTATGTCCATTTTTGTTGTGTCTTGCATGTCAATTTTTTGCCTTTGTTTGTTGTCAAGTGCATATTTTCGGGGCTCTACACCAGTTTATTTCATCAAAACAAACAGAACAAAAGTACTTGTTGTTCCTTTTTTTTTTGTTTTGTTTTTGGTTCTAAGAATATTTCCATGTCATGATAAGATTAATGTGTTTTTGGATCTGGACTGTTAATCTGACAAGGCAAAACGCCAGCAGACATCACAGTGGTCGATGTTCAATCTATAATTAAAATAACTTATTTTCTGCCCATGTAAAAAGACACCACTGAAGACGACATCAAACACGACATTTTGCGTAAAGCATCTTAGTATTATAGAAAATATGGAGTTACATCTTAAAATATGTTATTTTTAGTGATATGTTTGTTGTATCAACACTACATACTGTAAATGACTGGCCTACATTTGCGCTGAGCCCAAACGGGTCAC
Organism: Acanthopagrus latus; assembly: GCF_904848185.1. Classification (NCBI taxonomy): domain Eukaryota; kingdom Metazoa; phylum Chordata; class Actinopteri; order Spariformes; family Sparidae; genus Acanthopagrus; species Acanthopagrus latus. The sequence continues at coordinate 3,767,826 of NC_051050.1, read as the reverse complement.
AGCTCGAAGCCCAGCCCACTTCCCTCAGCTGGGCTTCGGTGTCAGATTTCCTGTGGTAGACGCCTTCTCTGTCCTCTCCACCGAAAAACAACTGCTTTTCCAAGGTTCTGTCTGTTAATTAACAACCCAAAATACACTAAAAGATAACCACACGGCCGAAAGGACTCTGTTTATCGCTTTAGGTGACGGTAACTAAGAAAGCTAACGTTAATAGCAGCCAGCTAGCGTTTTAAATCCTCTCTTGTCAGAGAGCGGGGGAGGGGCTCTTTTTTTCATTCCTCAGACGTTAAAAGGTCTATAATATTATACTGAACAACACGGTTTATCGATACAAAGACTATGGTTTTATAAATTACAGCGTACTTAAGTGTACTATGGCTAGAACGTGTGTTTAAGGGGGTTCCTTCTTATAATTTAACCGTGGTTTTGAAAAAAATAAGCTCTGCTTTGAACAGGAGACAGATCCAGGGGATACCAATAACAACACACAAGAAACCCATCTATGGCTGCAAGAAGGAAATGTAAATGCCCATTTATAAAGAGCAGATATTTTGAATCTTAAGCCACGACAAGATACAAGTAAACACTTGCTGTAAACGACACTATTTCCTTAACGTTACAGAAAATGAAACTGTAAAATACCCAAACCTTCCTGTGCGACTTCTGTCGAAATTGTGCGATTGAAAATGATTTACAGAAGACAGAAGGACACAATATTCATTTCAATCATCGGCTTTAGTCAGTTGAGATTATAGCAAAATTAACGTCCCATTGTCGACCGTGCACTTTCATCAGCTTTTTTCCGTCTCTCTCTCTCTCTCTCTCTCTCTCTTTCCGAGTTAAACGTAAGGTAATTGGTGTTCAGCAATACAGTGGTTAGTAGTAGTTTGAACACAAACAGTATCATTTGTAAAGGTTTACTCTACCTGTTCCTTCAGGTTAAATCCACATATCTGTTTCTCTTCGGCCGTAGTGTAGTCCTTCTCGTCTCCTCTCGTCTTTCTCCTTTCTCCTTCTTCTCTCTTTTGTTGATGTTCACAACGCTCACGCCCACACGATGACGTCTTATCGCAGCAACCAATCAAAAGCTTACGTGCAAGGGATAGAGAGAAATGGAAACCTTAAGAGTCTAAGTGTGCCAGTTAAAGCCTTCACTTAATATCTCTTTCGACAAACTGTCCAACAAAATGAACGATCATTTTGTAGCTGAGCTCGATGAAAAATGTTCAATCCAGTTATAAATGTCACTGATGTTGTAACTGATGTCGACTGATGCTGACTGATGTCTCCATTAGCCAATCGGCAAGCCGCAGCTTGGTACGTTCAAATAGTCCGCCCAAAATGGGATGCTTTGATTGGTTCATAGCTAAACAATATCCTGACGCAATCTTAGCATTACGTAGTGTCTTTTGACTGAGTGTTTTACTATTGTCTTTAACAGATTGTATGATAAATGTCAGAATCAGCGCCTGTGAATGTTGAAATAGGGTCTTTGTCTGACTGTGGGATGGACTAATGCAGCACAACATTATAGGGAAATACAGTCAAATAAATGCAAGGCTAAATGTCAAAGTGATAAGACATCAATTTGCATCCTGTGTATCTTCCTTATATTTAAAAATAACTGATGTTCTCAGAAAACCTTTTATATAGATATTGTCACAATCCCTCAAAGTGATTTCTTCAAGCCTTTAAATCAGCAAATATGTATTTAGTAGAGTTCAGCATAATTGAGGAACCAGAACCCCCAAACAACAGATCCCAGGGTTACATCATAGTCAAAGTTACAAAAAAACTTCCCTATACACTTGACGTTTTATCAGACTAAGCGTGACTCATCCGGTGACGCTAGCCTTACCAGGGAAATACGCAAATGTGTCTTCCTCCAACCATAAAATTGTCATTCCTTGAACATATTGCTTACGCACAGTACGATCCAGAAGGATGTTTTTTTGTTACAAATGGTCCTGTTCTGTGGAACAAACTACCTGATAACCTAAAATCTGTTACAACTGTGTTCTCAGGCTCATGATTACTGTATATGTGTCAGTGCAGTAATGTTTAAGATAAGATAACATGTTCCTTTATTGATCCGTCTTGGGAGAAATTTGCAGATAACACAGCAGGACAGAGGGAAGTATGTAGCAGCACAAGAGTAAGTCTAAACGAATATAGACAATAATAAAGAGATATTGGAAGAATATAGTAATAATGTGAATATACGTGTATAATAAAAACTATTAGAATGAAGATAAACATACTATATACAGTAACTGTCCTTGTATGTATATAACTTGTGCAATGTATGTGCTTGTGCAAATGTGCAATGTTCAGGGTTCCTGAGATAATAAATATCAACAGAACAAAAAATCAATTAGTCTTTTTGATATGAAGTGTAAGGTTGAGTGGAGAAAAGGATTCATTTTGAATAATTAAATTAAATTAAAACATTTTCTCTTTTCAAAAAGTAATAGCTAGTTCTTTTTGTTTACAAGCTTCAAACCAGTAATGCAATCAATGCTTTTCATGCTCACTGAATTTGAAGGCTCTGGACATTCGTTTGTTTTATGAGCTGTAGTCAAAGTAGAGTTCAGTCGACTTCATGCTTTGGTTTCTCTGTTGCCCATGTTACTGCATCTGTAACGTTGTCGTTTATGTTCCTTTCAAATGCCTCTCCTACCTGTAACACAGTACAGTACAGCATTGAGCGCTAAATGGTTTAAATTCTCAATATAACGGTTAATACAACATACGTGGAAATGATGTAGTATCAAGCCTATGCTGCTTAGTTAACTAGGGAACTAAACACTTGTACCTGGTTAAATCTCATGCGTAATGATGCAGTTCATATTAAATAATATGCTACACTGACTCAGCCATGGACTACATAATACTGTCAATACAGCTGGCTAAAACAAATAAGTGCTGGCTGTGTAATGTCAGCGGTGCGGCCTGGCTCTTTGTTGGGCCTTCTGCTCTGGTCCTGCTGGAGATGGGCGGGGCCTGTGTCCCTTCTCTCTTCCCCCAGTCCCCTCCTCGGAAGTAGACGCACCAGTCTATATTCCGTTTTTATTTTTATACATTTTTTACAACAATCCCTTTTCCCCAACACTTAGCACCATGGACGCCAAGATGGACGACTAAACCGAAAAACGGGTCCCCGATTTCACCCCTTTATTTATCCTTGAACTGAGAGGACCGGATGAAATCCAACTGTGGTTTTCTCCGCTTCGCAGGGGAGGTAAGGCTTTGGGCTACGACTACTTGCTGGACCTGAGTTACCCCTTTAAATGTCCCTGCTTCATAGTTGGCGAAGGCTTTGCTGTAAATGCGCTTCAGCTCATTTTATATGTCTAAGGAGAGCTTAGTGACCATGGTTTTCAACATATATTTCCAACTAAATACCAGTTTTGTGCGTGTCAGTTTGTGCGCGACGTCAGGTCGGCTAGCCAGTTGCTAGCGACTGCAGCTTGTCTAATTAGCTCCGTTCACAGTAGTAGTCGTATTCAGGATGATAATGGAAGGAAACGGTTGGGTATGCACCTGCTTCGGGAGGCCCGGTGGTTCCCAATGAGACCTCCCGAAGGAGGTGTGGGGTATGCCCCAACGAAAAAAGAATTTGGATTTCGTTGTCACTCTTCGGAATTTAACTTCAGTGAGCTGGGCTATTATGTAACTTTGTGTTGAATGATGTTACAACAGGCACAGAGGTTATTCTCAAAGAAATGGGTAACCTTACATTACCACGGTGTGTTCCGGGTCTGTTTGAAACAAAGTGGGGACTGATCATTTGACTTATGCAATGCCCTGAATAAATAAACACGACTTCAGACATTTGATATTGTGTCATATTTGATATTCATATCACTGATAATGAATTCGGTCAGCTTTACAGTGTCTTTGATTATTAACAGGATAGGAGAGCAGGAAAAAAAGATGTTTCCAACACAAATTTCTGTTTATTATTTACATTTTTTGCTCTAGGGATGGAGGGTATCAATGTTATATCCGAGTATGGTATTCCCAGCGTCCATATATCATCCACATATATCCTGTTATACATAATGTCTGTGAAATCTAATGAGAACGGTGATAAGAATGTCTTGTTTTAACCCCTTAGTTCTCTAAAAAAATTTTTTTTTTTTCAAAAACTGTGATGAGGGGTGGCAAATACTGCCTCATCATGAGCCAAAAAGGTTTCCTCCATTAAATGCTGTCCATCCTGCACATCTTAGACTGCACTCCTCTGTTGCTCGCAACACCCACTGTTGTAATAGCATAAAAAATTTGCTCTATTGCAAAAAGTGAGAACATTCAACCCCTTTGCCCCCTCGGGTACCAAACTGTGAGCACAAATCATTAGGATTCAAGAGAAAAAAAAAAAAAATTCATCTTGTGTAGTCATCAAGTTATGTCAACCTACACTGTCACATTACATTCATTGTTAAGTATAAATGAAACTCACCTGTTTTCCGATGGGTTTTATATGCGAGTTGCAGTTTGTAGTGTTCCGATGTGCTGTGTCCATGTGCAGGTAGCTGTATCCAGTGGGGAGGTAGGCTCAACCAGGGGAGGAAAGAATGAAGTTCCACGAACCCTGGGGAAGCCAGAGGCTGTCTTTTCTTCTAGAAAAGGCAGCTTCTAGGGAAGCCAAGATGTGGAGGAACTACGTGCCAAAGAAGCCCTCCTCACAGGTGAGGACTTTATTCCGGTGTTCCCATTTCATTGAATATATCAGCAGTGAGAAAAACATGTTGACGCGCTACAGTTTGGGGATCTGGAGTCTACCCTCATACAATTGCATCCATACTGCAGCAGTCTCAGGTTTTTCATTTAGAAGTTTAGTGTATGTTGTCCACAGTGTGATGTCACAGCCTGTTTCTAGCTGCGTTCACATCTGTAAAAGTTTCAGTGATTTAAAAAAAGTAGACTAACCATAGAGGATGAGTTGGTCTGTACAGAGCTGTGTTGTGATCATGACAGGCTTATTTTCCTTGTAATGATCACAAAGTATTTATTTCTCAGTCAGAAGTTGAAGCAATGAATGAGGTTGACGTGGCTTTTGAAACCGAATTTCTAAAAGAAGATGCAATAGTATAGTATCCGCTGCCGTACAGAGTAGGTTCATTCCCCAAGTCGTGAGAATTTTCCAAATTAGATGTAGCAGGACTCAAATATTTTGTTTTTTAAATCCTTCTGATTTAGAAAATCTAAATGAATCTACCTTTACCAATAACCATTAAAATGGAATGAGCTACAGTTTTAGTCGAAGTACTGAATGAATTGATCAGTTTAAGAACCCTTTCACATATGAACTCTGGACAGTATTCACAGAAACATATCAGGATATTATCCACATTTAGTTGTTCAAAAATGCACAACACAACGCATGTCTTGCTGTGGCTTTGAATAAGTGTTTCAGCTAATTTAACCAGCACTAAGATCATCAAGGTCATCAACATGCCCATTTGCTTGCTGTGAATTCGCTCTGGACAATTGTTTGCGCTATTCACACATGTGGCTCCCCCAGACTTAGGACTATGAAGCTTGCAGGGTAAAGTCCAGAACAAGTAATGCAGACATTTATGTTCGCACAAACAGCTCCTCCGGATAAACTTTGGATAAATCTAGAGTTACAATGCATGCGGGAAAGGGGCTTCAGTATAACTGCTGGATGAGGCTGAAGCCTTTTTTTAAGTTTGGAACCTAATTTTTATTTTGTACACATCTATTTATGTCACTAGCCTTTGTGTGGACAGAATAGCATCAGTTTTTGGATAATATCAAGACTCTAGGTGCCAAGTCCTTAAAGGAACTGGAGAGTCAATTAGGTGTAAGTGATTGAAGGTGCTTAAAGATTTAGTTTTAGGAATTAATTCAAATTTTTGAAAATTAATGACACAAATTGACTTCTTTTGAACCAGGTTATGCAGTTTCACCAGCTTGGAGAGCTTATTTTTAGATTTATATAGAAACTATTATTAGAGTCAACCTGTAATGTAGTTTTTCTTTGCAGTATGTAGTCTGTTCACAGCTGAGATGTGTCAGACATGACAGTAGATAGCATATCATCTTGAAGAAGTGATGTATCAGAAACGCAGTGAGTCACTGAGCAAAGATTCAACTGACAGACGTTTTGCTTCGTCACATCACCAGACTCAGCTGGTCTCACCCAGTCTACCCATCTCAACTCACGTACTTGAATGATGTCACAAATGTTTAGTTTTATCACACCCTAAACTGGTCTCACCCAGTTGAGGGCGCGTCCTGACATGATGTCAGATACCTGTGAAGTTACTTCAAACCCTGAATCATTCAGCACTTCTTTAGCACACGAGTTATTTTAATCCGTTTGGTGTTGAAGAACTGGACTGACCTCAACCCCATGCAACACCTTTTAAGATTAACTGGGAACCCAGCTGTGTGCCAGACCTGAACACCTCAATAACATCAGTAGACCTCACTAATAGTGCTGTGGCTAAACAGGATTAAATCCTTGTAGCCAGGTATGAGCATCAAGTGGCTGTTTTAGCAACACATCAGTGACCATGGTTTTGGAGTGCAATGTTCATGTACTCATACCATTGGTTAGATGAAGTAAGAGCATCATGTGGCAAGTGATTATCATTGAGCTTTAAAAACTCAACATCAGTTATAGTACTAGTTTCACACATACATATATGGGGCTTTCATTCAGCTTAATAAAGGCAATGATAATCAAGTTTATTTGTCACATGCAGTCATAGAATAGAATCACAATATAACTAAATCCTGCCATTTCCTTCAATGTAGGCTGTGACTTCAAGATCCCAGTGGCCTAAGAATAGAAGTTCTACTTATACAGTATAGCTGTTCCCTATAGTGGACATCTAAGTGAAGATTGAAATGGTTGCACTTAGTCCTTCTTATAGTCGAATACATTGAAAGATACCTAATCAAAAGTGCCTTTTATTTGGTTTCTGTCTCAATTTTGCCATGGAACAAATATATTTGTTCCAATTCTAGAAGTAATAATGTCTAGCATCTTGCAATATTTCTCTCAGTGGTTGACAATAATGAAGTTGAGCTTCATCCTGTATCTCCCCTCATAAGCACTGTGGTATCTACCTGCATATTTTCCTGTGGGGGACTTACTGCAGTGGCCTCCTTAATGTCCAATGAAGTAGTAATTGTGGCCTCATCTAATCAAGCTAATCATGCCAATGGAGCAAATCTAAGCTGATCTGTATATAGGAAGCCCGCAGTGCTTCAGTTACAGCAATGGATAAACCAAAAGGCATAGAATAAGATTTGTGTGTGAATTTGTCTTTATTTTTTCAGTTATTTAACTCAAACATACAGCGTGTGTCCACTTCGTGCTTTTTACTTTTTCCTCCTCTGTTCTGTTTATGTTGGTGCCACTGTTGCAGCTACCTGCAATGTGTGTGTTGATGAACAGGTGATCTATATGTGTCCTTTCAACTTAAATTGAATTAGCAGTGGGATAATCTCTGATTGTTAATCTAGATCTCTTGCTGCTGAGTCATTACCACATGTTCATGTCTCTGCTAGTTAAATCTGACCAATGCATAGAAATCAGCCTCCTGTTGTCCATCTGTTGTTGTCTGGTTTTGGATCCCAAAGTGTGTTTGGGTTAGCTAATTAGGGAAACCTCTGCTCTCCATCCAAGAATTACTTTTTGTTATTTTTCATTTTCATATTCAAATTGAAACACATCATGGAGGAACACCAGAGGAGTAAACTAAACAAACAGGTTGATGTGGCTTGGAAACCACGGTCGATGTGGGCCAATAAAGCCTAATGAGATGCTGGATATATACTTCTCACAATTAGTAAGGGATATGGCGATATGGGCATGTGCATGAATATGCAATGAAAGTCATTTGAAATGTGTTGCGTTATTTTTGGGGACCAAAAATATTAACAAAATACAAATTCTTTGCTTTTTGAACACATTAAACAATCAAGTGAAACCGTAATATATCTCAATATCCATAACTAATTTTGAGTAGTGTATATTGAGATATACAAATAAACTCAGCTTCTTTGTTAAAATAGCAGAACTTATCAGACCCTAACATTTGTTATTTGCATGTGTTTCAGTACCAAAGATTGGTTGTACCATGTCAATAAACTTTCTTTGTATGTTGTCTGACTCAGGAGTTATGAAAATCAGAACCCTAACCCTAATTTTTTGCTACTGGTATGGCCATCATTTCAAGCAGCCAGATGAACCCCATGGACCATTAGTGGACCGTTAGCTGATATCAATGTGAAAAATTCTTAACCAGACACCACAAGGGTCCTAAAAACAACAAAAATGTCATGTGGGTATATGAAAACCTATTTCTCCTGCTAGGTTATGTCTAGTCCCTGGACCAGCCTATGTATACTTTTGTGCTGATACTGAAGGGCCCAATAAAAGGCTGTAAATGGTGGCATTGGAACAGTTCTGACAGATCAGTGCCTTTGGCCAAGTTAACATCATGTAAACTGTTGAGGGCAAGGAGCCAGTCACTCCCCACAGAGACATTTAAACAATGGTAGTGTTGCTGGGTAAAATACACTGCAGATATAATGTTTGCCTTGGTTAAATTAAATCTTTCAATGGTCATTTGACGGTTGTTATTGCTTTCTCTATCAAAGACATAAGACATACAGGCTGCTGATCAGCATGAGAAAAGTATCTGACTTCAAATGGTACCTGGTTAACCAGTAAAAAAGACTTGTGCTGCATTCCAGACAACTCAGAACTCAGAAATTTCCAACCTCCTACTACTTTGGCTGATAGACCTAGACAACAACATCCAACTTTTTGACAGATATAATTCTGTCCAAAGTATCTGGATTACCTTCTTTCAGTTTCTTGGTGGCTTCATGTGGAGAGTGTCGCATAAGAGATCTTTTTCCTGAGAAACTTCCACAACAGCAACGGTCCTAGTTCCCCCAAACCAGCAGCTGACTCATGCGACAGGATGTTAGGCTGTACCCAGATGGAGAGCTGCTGAACTCCAATGTTGTCAGTGTCAGACAGTGAACAGAACAAACAGACAGACCTCTGAACCTGTGGAGAGGGCAGACTCAGAACACTCAAAGGAATCTTTGCCAATCTCTTTGGGTGAGGAATGAGGATACTGAGGAAGATGTAAAGCTCTGCGGGGACCAAGCACTAGGGAGTAGTGCTGACTGATAAATTGTATTTAATCGTCATCGTGAAATGTACATTTGAAAAAAAATTATTTGCATGCCTCACGCCCTGCACACATGGGCTATGTATTCACATCATTTGGCTAATCAAATGCAGCCCAAGGTATCCATCATCTACCATCAGATTAACAGTATTCATATGGAAATTATAAGTTATCAGTGAACCTATTAAAGCTGAAAGGCACAGAAACTTTATAGCAAATATGAAGACTTCAGTATTTGTTTACATATCTCAAGTTCTGTTGCACTTTGCAGTATTGAACAATGTTTTTACATATTGCAGCCTTTGCCTATATTGAGCAGGCCTTCTAGACTGCTGCTGGTTTACACATCTCTACTCAGTGTTATGTTGAGGTCTGGGAAAGTGATAGTGGACTGGCACAAATGGGTGGTTGTGTCCAAGGCAAGTGTTGTCTATGCTCCAGTTACCCTTAACTTGTAAGGCAGACTGCCAGGACTACATGTCTCTTTAGGATCCCCCCCGAATGAGCTGAAGGAAGTTTCTTAGGAGTGTCTAGACTACTTAGCTTAGCCTCCTGTTGCTGTGACTTGAAGAAGCTGTAGAAAGTGGAAGTTACTGATAGATTCTGTCTTTTTTGTTCAGTAGTGGAAATTGGCTGGATCTAGGCCACTTGTTTTTAGTTTGGCCAGCTAAGACCTGAGAACCTGAACGGTGTCAAGTTGCAGATTGGTTGGCTCACAGGGACAGTTGGACTGTGACCTTTGACTCCTGCTGCTAGTCCAGTGTTATGCATTCCCACTCACTTAGCCAGGGAGTTTAGTTCCAAGACAAATCAGAAATAGAAACATTTTTTAGTGTTGAAGTTGAAATTTCAAGAAATCATGATTTAACATGCTTTTACTGTATGGCCAGGAAACTGATACCATCATTGACCAGTTTTACCAGGGTTTGTGAGTTTTCCTGTGTCAGCATAAATTCTGACATGTAACCAACAATTATTTGAAGGGTCTGTTGTTTAGTAAAGCTATAGCTGGTTGGTAGAATAGTAAAAGCATCATGTAATTTGGTGTTATGGTTGTTTTGGGGAATACTAACTATCATCTATATGAAACCACTTTTACCCACAAATGAACATATTCAAGTCATAGTTGACCCATTCATACCAGACTGCTAATCCTTTGAGAGTGACGTGTGGGCATTACAGCCCTTCTGGAAACGTGCCATTGTTGAGCTCTGCAAATGTCATTTGCTTTAAGCAACACATGTGACATTCCCACTCACCTCAGTTAATATGAGAATGATGTCTTCGTGCAGAGATTCCAAAACAAGATCTATCTGTGAGGAGTGACGCAATGATTAATGAACTAATATTTTGACAGGAAAAAAAAACAAACTATTTTTGTCATCAATTAATAATTTATGACAATTCCAAAGCAAAAATGCCTAGCATTTGATGGCTCCAGCCTCTCAAAGGTGTGAACATCCTGTTCTTTTTCTTGTCTTATATTGTAGCCAATTGAATAGTTTGGGGTCTTTGGCTGTTTATTGCAGAAAACAAGACAGCTGCTGACATCACCTTGGGTTTTAGGAAATTGTGATGCATTTTCAGGTGTTTTCTGATGTTTTATGGACTTGTGATTACTTTTTTACTTTTTCTTTTTATCACTTATCAAGAAAATATGTGATAGGTCAGTCATTAATGAATAAGTCTTTGGCTGTAGCCCTACTACCTGCATGGCTAGATATCACAAAGAGGAGTTGTCAGAGAGTCAGTTGTCACAAAGAGGAGTTGTCAGAGAGTCAGTTGTCTTGTTTAAAAGGTATGAAAGCTATTAAACTTATTTGCTCTCCTCATCAATGTTTATGCAACAGCTGACACAACTATCTGTTTAGTCTCTGTCGAATTGAGCAGAGCATAGTTTATGACTGTAAAACAGCAACTATATACGATAAGGTTATTTTACAGCAGGATTTCCACTGTTACTCTATAATAAAATCTGCATATGTCGTAGAAACCTGTGTTTGAACTCTTATTACAAAGTTAAATTGTATCTGTGGTATGTTAAACCCAGATCTGATGACACATGTTGGGATGCAAGGTTTTCCCTGCTCCTGGGTTAAGATTAAAAAAATAGCCCAACATACTGAAACTAAAAGCTTGCACATGCTATGAAACACCCCTCATACAGTTTAACATGAATATTGAAGAGGTGACATCAGCAGGTGTGTTATTTCCGTGTAACAGATGGAATTCCTGTTATGTTTTTGGATCAGGTTTTGTCCAGTTGTCAGGCTGATTTAGGTTGATCCTGTTTGTTCTTTAAGTGTAAGTATGTCAGTTACAAAGGCCTCACTAGGTATCTCAAACTAGGTGATTCAGTAGAATAGGTAAGTTGTGTCAAAATGTTTGGCCCTGTGGTGGAAACCAGGCCAAGTGTTGCCCCTAGATAACCTTGCTGTATTAAACGGAGAAAGGCCAAACATTCTTTGATATCAGCTTTTCAAAATAGAATACATGCTGCTTTTCTTGTCATATGTCATAGCAAACTGCTGCAAAAAGATACCAATACCTGGGATGTTTCTAGGGATGCAATATCTTGAGAGAACGAACGGTTTAGTCTTGATCATGAGAAAAGATTCTTGCCTCAATATAACAAATAACTACTCTGTGATCTTCTGTGGTAACTGTCAATTGCAGAATATTCCTTTCATTTTTATAACATGGACAAGACCAAATGTTTCAGTAGTTGTTTGTTGTTTGTTGTAGGATACAGACATCTCCCCTGCCCAGCGGGACGAGGCTGTGCGCTGGTTGACGGAGCTCCATGGCAGACTGCAGCTGTACCCAGAGACCCTGGTGTTAGCTGTTAGTATCCTGGACCGCTTTCTAGCTCCCATCAAGGTAAAACTACAAATATCACCAGTACTGCTTTAATACAAAGGTTTCTTTGAGCAGAATTACCAAATAGAGCTGCCTATATTCATTATCAACACAATAGAAAATATTAGCTCTGTCTCCGCTTTTAATTCAAAACAGAACCCCTCAAACTAGACTTTAGTTTGCTGGTAGTTTGGTTTGTTTCAGGAGGTGATTGCTTGATAGCTTTTTCTTGATAGCTTCACTACTTCACAATATGATGACAAGGCTTTTCTAACAGCTGTCTGCAAGGTGACTGCCTGAGTTTACACAGGCACGGGAACTGTCACTTCTAAATGTCGTAGATTAGGACGTCACACCAAACAGACAGGAAGTTGATGTTTTTATCTTGGAAACAAAATCTTCTAGGATTATAAGGAGCTGGACTGCGTGTATTTCTGATATGAAATAGAGAGAGGTTTCAAACCTAATTTTTGTGATCTTTGCTATTTGATAAGTAGAGAACAGACCGCTGACACATGTTTTCTGCTTCCTTTTTTTTGGTTCAGTCCATTACCACTAAAACGCTGATTCATGCTTTCAGTAGTCTGAAACAAATAGTGCTGTAGGCATTATTGATAACCAGTGCTGTTGAAATGGATATTGATCAGTGCAGCTTGATACAAACAAAGCTCAAGGAACTAATTAGAATTATCTTTGTGACTTTAATTTAGTTATCTTTATCTGAATCTTTATCTGAACCTATTAACTGTTCTTTCTTGTTTCTGCAACATGACTCAGTAACTTCCATAAGTATACACATGCTTGGTTCAGTGTGGACAAACAAAGGCAGCATAAAGTCGAGCCTTTGTTGCAGCAATGATGCCTGAATTTGTTAATTGTTAAAACGAGAATCCTTTGAAGGAGTCCGACATATGCATGATACCACTAGACATTTCTCTCAGAAGACATTATGATTTATCATATCAGGAGAAACAAAAGTGTAGCCAATAACCTGAACAATGGCTGAGTTCCAGTTATTGTCCCACTATGCCCTGTCACTCAGTGAGCATGCACAAGGACCCTTGAAATGGCTAGCCTAAATGGACTTTAGCCATTGTTAATGTTTTAGTAACATCTATGCTTTTCCTGCTACAACATGATAAAATGTCTGCTGGAAAAAGTTTAATTAGTGCCTGTTTGTAGAAGGAGGATAATCTTTATTACATACACTCAGACAATGTACAACATAGTGAAACTGGTGTACATGGGCACAATCCTGAGAAGAGCTGTAATCAGGTCATATAAGTGAACACTCCTATATTGGTGCACAGGGGCATTAAGGACAAAGTGTGCTCTGCCTCTTCATCCACCAGCTATAGTGGAAATGTTCTACCCAGAACAACAACATAAAACATCATATTTTGTCCACCAAACTTGACGTCAGATTGAAGTCAGCACTCCGTTGTAAAACTGTCTAAATTAAACAAATATTGATTTACTGATTGATGGACTTGTCTGTCTTCAGGCCCGTCCAAAGTACCTGCGCTGCATCGCCATTGCTTCCTTCTTCCTGGCTGCTAAGACCTGTGAAGAGGACGAGGTGAACGCAAACAACACATCACACACACACACCACTATTAAATATTTTTCTGCAGCAAAGAGTGTTCACTGTTAAGATATGTGGAGTTCATCGCCCTGGGGCATTTCAGTTAACTGTGTGTGTGTGTGTGTGTGTGTGTGTGTGTGTGTGTGTGTGTGTCTGTCTGTCTGTCTGTCTGTCTGTCTGTCTGTCTGTCTCAGCGTGTGCCCTCACTGAAGGAGCTGGCTGTCTCTAGCAGCTGTGGCTGTTCTCCGTCAGAGATCTTGAGGATGGAGAGGATCATCCTGGACAAACTGAACTGGGATCTGCACACTGCCACAGCACTGGACTTCCTGCACATCGTAAGTCTGTCTCATATACACATGCACTGTCAATTTGTCTAACAAGATCTGCACTACATTTCAGGGCCCTGCAAAGTTTTAAGTTTGTTAAATGGCTTATTTGTTGAATACTCAAACACAGGGTCTGTCATCATTACGTTGCTGATCACTGGAAATATTTATCCAAACAGCGTGTTTGTAGATCTCTAATCAGTGACCCCTTGTGGCAATAAGCGTTACTGTCTGTCCTCCTACAGTTTTTGTTTTTGTAAGTCTTTCTCACTGAGAATTCAGAACTTTGCTCAGTTCATATCATGGATTTTCTCCCCTCAAAAAATTGAAATTGATTTTTTTTTGCTGTATAATTTAATTTGTACTTGTGATAACAGCAGACCACATCCAAGGACTTTATCATCTCCTAAACAAATAAAATGTTGAGGAAAAAATGGATGTGCTGATTCACAACTTTGATTAGCTGCTTTCAGTCTAGTCAGGTTTGTCTGGTTTGGTTCAGGATTTCATTCTGCCTCAATTCTGACATTTTCAAAAAGTGGAACAAAACATGTATTACTTTTAAAATAACTTACAAATGTCATTCTTCACCAGGCATCTAAATGTTTGAATTGGTGACTCATAATGATAAGTTTCTCCCCCTCCTCTTCTGCTCACTCTCCCATAGTTCCATGCGATGGTGCTGTCGTGTCGTTCTGGGTTTTTGGACTCCATGTTGGGACTGAACCGCTCTCAGCATCTTGCCCTGCTCACACGCCGACTCTACAACTGTCTGGCCGACCACACACTTATACAGGTATGCACACACACACGCACGATTTACTCTGCACAATAAATGTTTCTTCTCCTCTTTGGTTATGTCACAGTGGTCAATTGTAACATGCACTGTTTTTTTTTAACACCAAGGCAAGTCACCCTCTGAGTTGCAGATCATAGGTCTTGACTTGTCACATGTCTGAAGTTTGTTCCCCTTGTGTTCCTTGTAGCTCAGAGGATCCATGCTGGCCTTGGCCCTCATCACCCTGGAGCTGGAGACCTGTTGTCCTGACTGGCTGGCTCTTACCATCGACCTGCTGAGGAAGGCACAGGTACTAGACCCACCCTGTTTTATTATCTGTGGCATTTTGTGGCCAGTCAGAAGCTCTGAATGCTCAGTGTAGATCATGTAACCAAAGCAAACAGGGGACAGTGTTGATGGAAGAGCAACAGAATGCTAAGATTGTGCTTCTGTGAAAACTAGAGCAAAGAGGAAACTCCATTCAAGTTTAACTTAGGTCTGACAAAATTATAATACACAACTTGAAGCTAGTGAACAAGGATGTTGGGAAAGGACAAACACAGAAAACACAGGGCAAGGGGAGTGAAGCAGAAAGTGCTAAACATGAGGCCTCAGTGCAGCACAGGGGAAAGATGAGATATGGAGAAATTGTCAGAGAGCGTAAGCAGAAATTAATTCAACTATTTTTTATTGAGGAGCAAAAATACAGAAACCTTCAAGTTTCCTTATTTGGCATCTTACCCCTGGCCCTGTGTAGTGCTCCAGCATTTTCTGTCTATGGCTGTAATGAATGCTGCAGCTGCCAGACAATATATGTCTTGCTCACTTGCTGTATCCATCTCCTTTCTCCCGTCTTTCTCTTTCTCGTCCTTCTCTCCTCCTCTACCTCTCTTTCTCTCTCTCTCAGATCGACAGCTCTGAGTTGATTCGGAGTCGAGAGCGAGTGGCCCGTAGTCTGTCCACACTGAGAGCTTCCCTGCCTCCAAACACTGTCTACATCTACCAACCCCTGCAGAGCCAAACCACTGTGCAGCAGGACCCCACACTCCCTTCCTGCACGTTGGGTATGTTCAATGGGGAAGTCATGGAGTCCTGTTGCATCTGTAAAAAATATTGTATGAAACCTTTTGTGGCTCCAGAGAGATGTGATGTTCGAAAGAAGTGAGCATTCCCCTGTAGCCCACTACTCATCTCTTCTCGAGGCTACATTAGCCGCTGCTAGCTTTAAACACCAGAATCTCTGAGACAGACTCTGAGTAGTCAAGCTGCATTGTGGGGAATGTAGGAATAAGGTTTTTTCAAGGAAGAATGCATGCTGCATGTTGTTTGTTTGTTTATTGTTTGCATGCTGACTTTTACTAGAGAACTAGTGTGGTGGTACTAGTACTGGTAGTAAAGTACTTTTGTAATTTCTTAATTTCCAGGGATCATCACTTCTACCACCGAGTCTTCCAGGGACCACACCTTCGTCACCACCAGCCCTGCCCAGCCACAGACATCTGCTGGAGTGGAGGAGGAGAGCCAGCAGCCCTGGAGCTCCGTCTCTACCAACAGCAACATCCACGCTCTACTCTCTCCACCCAAACACCTCCGCCATCTTAACCACCTGCAGAAGGTCACACTGCGTTTCAAGGCCTCCACCAAGCGCAAGGTAACACTATCTGTCTTTTTAAAAAATGGCAAAAACTTTGTGTTGTAATCAATTAAATGATTAGTCAGTCAACGTATTATTTTTTAAACCTTTCGGCTTTTGAATTCTAAATGTGTGCCAATTCTTATTCATTTTTCTTGAGCTGTTATCGACCAAATAATTTTTATCCTGGGGACTTACTGATAAAGGAAACAGTTGTTATTGTCAGCTCTAGACCGGAGTCACTAAATACAGTAAGTCTGCCGGTGTGTTCAGGTGGAGGAGATGGAGGTGGACGATTTCTACGACGGCATCAAACGCCTCTACAATGAAGACGTCACCACCACCACTGTCCAGGAGGGGGCAGCAGGTGGAGGAGGAGGAGGAGGAGGAGGTCTGGGTGTCTGCAGTGTCCTGTTGTCCCAACAGGAAGGCAGCTCAACCCCCTGCCCGCCTCTGCAGCCAGTCAGTGCCTCCTAGAGACCAAATAGGAACCTGTTTACCAAAACCACCTTTACACTGAACCCATCTTCCTGTTTCACTGTCAAAATGAACTCATCAGATCAAAGTTTTCAAACTACATTCAGTCTTTTAGATCAAATGGTGACATTAAGGCTGCTCTTTTGGTAAAAGTGATGGGCACCTCCCTCAGCAACAGGCAACAGAGTCAGAGAAAGAGAAATATTTAATTCAGTGTTTCCATCTGCATAAAGAAGCAATATACAGGCAGCTCCTCAGGAAATGTTGCCCATCAGAGTTGCCAGAAAATATTCTGTTACATCACTGATTTTGACAAAAAACAACAAAAATACTGATGATGGTATGATACAGATAAAGCAGTGTTACAGATGGTTTTTGTGGTTAAGATGGTTTTGGTTTCAGAACAAATGACCCCAGCGTGACCCTTAACTGTTCAGCTGACCTGAGTCAGTTCCCATCATCCCCTGCAGCTGGAAAACAGAGCCCAAAAAAATTAAAACATTAAAAAAATTAAAAACGTGCTGCTACTATCTTATTAATTATTATATTTGTTGAACACAAATACAGTATTACAAAAGTAAAAAAAAAAATTATAAATAGAAAAGCTACCTGAAAAAAACCTAGAATTGACTTCTCTAGCCCTGTGTCTCGCTCTCTGTCCTGCTGTGGAAGATTTTTGAAACCGTGATCGTTTGTCAACTTATATTTGTTGTTCACCTCTTTTACTCTTTTCTCTCATTTCATATATTTATGTTGTCATTCTGTCTGTTCCCTTTTCCTTCCTCACTCTGCATGTTTTCATCTCTTTTTATAACATCTTCATAGAGTCTAAAATCAAATGTATGAATGTTTCTGCATAGATGATTCTCTGTATTACTCGCCCAGATAGAAAAAAGTTGTTTTTTTAGTGAAGTGCAATTTGATTGTTGATAAGATGTTAATTTAAAGATCGCTCCTATCAATCCCTGTTTCCCCTTTCCTCTCAGCTTGTTGTGGTGGCTTGACTGAATGAAAGTTTCCCAGGTTGGTCTCTTCGCCCACAAACTACAAGACGTCTCTTTGACGTCACCCGAGTAATCTGGTTTCCCTCTGCAGGCGTCTTGGCTTTCAAATGATCATTTTATTGATTGTTTTGGAGCTGAGGTCCTTTTGAGACAACAAATTATTGGTTACAAAAGCAGCTGTCAGTGGGTGAAGTTAACCACAGTCTGTTACCGTACCTCCCACCCACTCTCTGAGGGACCTACAGTAGTTGTAGTCCAATCAGGGTGCTGCAATTCAACATGATGTAACTTGGTTAATTAAATGTAACTTATATGCTCTCATCTAAAACCTCAAAGTCTTGGTCATGAGGACTTTTTGCTAGAGGGAACTATAACTGTGGTTTACAGGCTCAACTCTAATAGAAAAAAAAAAACCCGCAACCTTGACCCAAATAAAAACATTTTTAAATTTAAAGCTAAGAGACAGAAATGTGGTTTTTGGTATCTGAACTTTAGAAGGGAGACAAGCGACAATCTTCACTTTGAAATCTAAAACAACATGTTCTGTTTTTATCTCTTGAAGTTTTGTTTAATATATTTTTATTCCTGCAAAAAGCTCTGTTGTTCCTGCTGTAGGAGCTGCTGGTGGCTGCTCCAGGTCCCTGAACACACCGTGGCACCGATAAATAAAGAGTATGAAAACCGTGTAAGCTTATTGTCCTCATTTTATCATACAAAATCATTCATGTCATACATTTGAATCTTATCCAACATAATACAGTTTTTGTTTCTAGACAAATGTTCTAATTCATGAAAGTTACACAATGGGACAAAACTTAGTCTCTGATTTAATTTGTTAAAGTTAAATGCAAAAGTTTGAGAACCACTGACTGAAATCTAATAAAATGTTTTGGCTCCAGTGACATCCATTCATGTGGGTTTCTGAGATTTCTGCCTCTATGGAGATAAATAGATTTAAAAAATGACATTTGGAAGCAGAAACAGTATCCCTCTCAATCTGAACCTCACAGTTTAGTAGTAAATGACTCTTCCCATCATTTTAGAAATATAACTCCACTGATGCAAGACAGCATGCATTTCAGGCTACTCTAACAGGGCACCTAAGAGTGGTGCTCGTGCCCGGGTCAAAATGATCTCTGACCTGAGAAGGGCACAAGATGAAAAGTCATCGAGTCATTGCAGTTCATCATGACGGAAACCTGGCAATAAGTCCCAGTAGTCACTCAAAATCACAAATGTGAACCTCATGGTGGAGCAAAAAGAAAAGTCAGGGCTTCACCAGAGTTGTAAGTGTGTGTGATCTGAGGTAGATGGATGTTTGTGCAAAATTCCAAAGAAATCAATCCTAAAGATTTTAAAATGTCAGTCCAGATCAAAGTGGTAGACTGACAGACTGAGTCCATCCCTCCAGCAAAGCCAAAAATCACACATTTCTTTGTCAATGGAATGATCTGTTTTGCAGCGTGTATGAACATCAATCTCACTGACTGCATATCGAGACCTCAGGTTTTCTAACTAACTGCAGCAGACTGAGGCTTTCTTCAAGTTGGTCATTTGATGGGGGACAAACACACTATGGCTGCTTTTAGTTCACTCTAAATACAACACAGAAATAATTGTGAATCACAGGCTGAAGCTTCCTAAATATACGCAATGGTATATATAAAATGTCAACAGACAGGGGACCACAACCAGCAGTTCACTACAGTTTCCCAACCAGAGGCTGGGCTTCGATGTTGTGCTCTACAGACCGGACATTTGTCACATTAAAGTCTGGAGCACTGTGGTGGCTGCTGCACAGCCTCAGGCTCCCTGTCCTCAGTCTCCTGTGTGTGATTTGTGTGCTGTTGCTTAGCTGCCATCTTCCTGTTCGCTTTCCTTCTCTTAAATCAGCTTCCAGGATGTAGGATCTAATGATAGAATGGGTAGGACCCCAGCACCCTTCATCCCATGGGGTGTGTGTGTGTGTGTTTTGCATGTCCTTTGCTGTGTGGAGCTGAGGTGAAACCGTGTTACCTGGATCACCTGTCCAGTATTCCTGGAAGCCGTGTCCTTGCACCACACATCAGCTGCTGCAGTCACGCATCTGATTCTGACCTCCACCACTCATTGCATGCATTATTATTATTTTCATCAATGTCTGCTCATTTTTCATTTTCTTTTGAACACGTAATATTCAGTAATAAGTATTTACATTTTTAATAATATAATAATAATTAATTCCAATAAAGTTCATTATATAATACTGCAGAGAGACTGTAGCATATTATGTAACTTGGAATACACCACAGGTCTAAACAGTTTGATTGATTGAGAATTAATAACATGCTCACTTATATACCTGAGTCTAACCCTAACCCTAAAACCTAGTCTTAACCCTCAAACAGCCAATGGAAGAAGAAATGAAGAGACACGATTTCTTTACGCTCAAAGTCCAAAACTGGTGCTGGCAGTTACAATTACAAGGGCGTGCACACACACACACACACACACACACACACACACACACACACACACACACACACACACACACACACACACTCAGGGTCGTGAGCAAACATGTTTTTCGGCCTGCAGTCTTTCTCCACATAGACTGAACATGCTGTTACGAGACTGCGACTTTAAACAAGACAGTGATGTACAGTGACTGCTGGATGGACCCGCTGAACACAACTGTGGAACCATCCAATGAAACATCTCGTCACTGAGGAGGTGTTCACACGTGTTTGTGTCAGTACACAGTCGAAAAAAACCCCATCCAACCCAGCCTCCTGTGCATCGGATTAAGGACTACATTTTGACATAAAGCGACTCTACAAGACAGCCCTAAGACTGTAGCATATTCATCAAAATATGAATTTATTATCCATGTAACTGCAGACTTACATGCACTGATCCAAGTGCTTCAGTCCAAGTAAAATCTTCCATGTTCTGTGCGTGCACAGTGAAGTCAGTGTAGCTTTCAGGAGCAGATCATGAGTAAATCCTGTTGGTCCAGCTCCAGATGTTCATTCTCATATTAACAGCCACACTGAAAACTGGTAAATGCTATGTCACAGATGTTGATACATAGTGGTATGCTACAGCTAACTGGTGGCATCTACTACCACATGCCACTGATGAACAATATCACTCATGTCTCACTTTCCATGGTTAGGTACCATTTCAAAACTGGAAGCTTTTGCCACTTAAAGTTTCATGGTCAGACCAAAAACTGACACAGCAAAGTTCATATGTGTGTCTTTGTGCAGTAGGTGGTGCTGGAAGTATAATATAATATACAATATAAACTAACAATGAAGTGAATAACTTAATACTTTGTAAAAAGAGTGAGAGAACATGTTGTAATGTTGCTGTGACTGACACTGGTTAGCAGCAGTTCACCCTCCACACAGCTCCTGCATGAAGTTCTTCAGTGTATCATGTGAAAAAAGATGTCGAACGAGCTTTATTAGCAAAAACAGCTATTTCAGTTTCTCTTAAAACCACTACAACCAGTGCAAATCAATGGGCTCATTTGTGTTGTGAGAAGTTGTTAGAAGGACAAGAAGCATGTTGCTTTGGCAGGATGGGAGACACCTGATTGAATATGTATGATACTGACCATCAGTCAGTTTAAATAACGCAGACAGCTTTACTTTGTGCACGAACAAAAACTGTTGATGTCGTTGTGTAGCAAAATCTTGTCAGCTCAAAGCACCACTCCTGAGCTGTGACAGCAGGAGGTCGAGGACAGAGAGGAGGCGGGTGCTTCGGTTTGAAGATGGTGTTATTGTTGGAAGAACTGATTCTACCAAAAGCTGCTGAAAGTGTTGTCGTCGTTTTTTAGTTAACTTCAAGTCTGTTTTTCAGTTAGCAGTCTCCGCCCTGTGTTTTTGAGTGCTGGACTTGGTAGCTTTCCTTGTCCAATCATTCCTGGTGAGGGAACCTGAACAGGAGGACAGGACCGCCTCTTTAGTTGGAGTTCTCTGTCCTGATTGGACAAAGTGGGCAGGGATACCAGAAAATGCATTTTTTCCCCCTCTTTTTACTGCATGAGCAAGAGGAGAGATGTGTTACTGACCACACACTCTGTAACAGTGATGCCTGTTGGAATACAGAGCTGTATTATTACTTGAATGAAAAACTATACTTACAGCAGCCTTAAACATCCCTCCAGACGTGTTTGAAGATGTATATAAAATACTTTGAATAACATCTCCATTTTCACAGAAAATTTTAATTTTTTTTGGTTAAAATACTCACGATTGGCATATACACCCACTCCTTCATCCTATTTTAAAAATACATGAATATGCAACATGCCATTTCTGCCTGTCCAGTGGCATCAGAGCTGTGAACATCTACACCCTGGAAGGAGTTTTCCAAACACTCTGTTTTCAACAACCTCAGACGTCATTTCCGTGTGTACAGAAGGACAAAATGCAGAGAAAAAGCTTTGTTTGATGAAATACACGTGCATGTGTGGACAGGGCCTTTGTGTTTTGGCACTGGAAGCTTTAACTTCAGGGCTGGTTTATAAAACTACATATGATGTCACAAATCATAGAAAGTGAGCTCTGAAATCGTTATCCCTTGACACTTGCAGGCTCTTTTCACACTGACTGCACACACAGCATTCTGCACATTGTGCTGTAGGAACACGGCGGTGCAACTCGTCAGACTCAGTGGAAGAGAAGCCGCTCATGCTAAGGTGATGAAAACACAACGAATGGTCACCTACTGGTTAGTACCTTTTCAAATAGCAGTGAGACGTGATAAATGAGGTCCAGCTGGAGGAACAGATCCATGTGTTTAAAGGCAGATCACACACCAGGCTGCGTTTAGCAGGCAGGTCTGAAGTCAGTGTTCGAGGCTGTGGTGTGAACTGCAGCACCTCAGTGAAACCAGCTGCTGATCTCAGTATGGAGCTCCAGTCGTGTGATGACAGCTGAGCCTGATTCAGTCACTTTACAAAGACTGAGCTGTGCCTGAAAGCTCCAGTGAGGCAGTGAGGGAGCTTTGAGTTCATTTCGTCATACTGATGTTGACAGATTGATGCTGTCTGACCTTCCCACAGCAGGGTCGCATCACAGTTAACACGCCAGCAGCAGGTTGACGTAAACTGCGAGGAGGAGACGGCCGGGGTCATGTGATCAGGACCAGGTCTCACTCTGCAGCCGGCCCGTCCTCTCCATGGCCGTCAGCATCTGCTCAGCTTCCTCGGCGGAGACGCCACCCTCCTGCTGGAACACCTCCTTCAGAGCGTCGCACACGCTGGCTGGCATCTGTTTGGCGTTGCTGCACAGAGAGACACTCAGTTTTAACACAGCAAATAGGAAATGCATGTTACAGGCCAACATGCCACACAAGAAGAGGTAGACTTGTAAAGTAAAATGTGAGCAGGTGTAGTGTCATCTTCTAAAAGCTGCAGGATTTGATTCCTCTGAGACTGCTGCAGCTTCAGACTGTGGTGCAGACTTCACTGCACCACACGGTTGCTGAAGATGACTCAAAAATATGAACCTATCCTCAACACCCAGATGTAAACAAAGGAGGAGTTTTCTCCGCGGACTCACCCAGCGATGTAAAAGCAGGCACCTTTGTTGGCTATCAGGTCCCACAGGAGCTCAGCGTTCTCCCTCACTCGCTGCTGCACATACACTTTCTCCTCCTGAGACACACACATTTATGTCATGATGAGCCACCAAGGATATACAGGAGTCAGACACAGACAGACACACAGACACAGTGCAGAGCGGGGCTCGTAGACACTGCCAGGAAGTTATGAAACAGTTAACTCTGGGCTGAAAAATGTCTTTTTTCATTTTATTTCTAGAGCAGGAGTTTGCAAACTTTAACACCTGGAGACATTTAAAGGGCCAGACACATGGAACTGACATAGAACTTGCTGCAATGAACGCAGTCGGTTGTGTCGCCTTACATCTGCTGCATCTCAGCCAAAGAGCTGCTGCTCTTGAACGCACCACAACGGCTACAGCTGGCAGCCAGCTAGCTCAAACATTCTGTGAGAGGAAATATCTCCCCACACCACCAGCTGGCGATAGTTTGTATTTGTCATTCAAAATGGGAAACCGAAGACTCTAGACTGGTGATAATCAAAATGTTGGTATGATACAGCAGAATGTGTCTGATAAAAAGTGTGTGTGTGTGTGTGTGTGTGTGTGAGAGACCTGGTCTCGTGAGAAGGCAGTGAAGAGGCTCAGGTGTCCAGCCTTCATCATCTCCTCCCACTCTGACCTGAAGTAGAAGTCTTTGGGCTCAGAGCGACAGCCGAAGAACAGGACGTTGGCTGCAGAGCAGGAGGACAAGGAGGAGGACGGGTGTGATGTCAGAGCTGTGAGATGAAGGGAGCGACTACATCAGAGAGGTAAAAAAAACTCACCAGTTTTACCCTCAGCGATCCTCTCCTGTAGAGCCGACCTGAAGGGTGCCACTCCTGTTCCGGGTCCGACCATTATCACAGGGGTGTCCTTCTCTTTAGGGAACCTCAGACTTCCCTTCTTCACCCACAGAGGCACGGACACGTCGCCTGCAACAGCGTCCAGCCCAACACAGTAACTCATTATTGTATCAAGATTAATTTTTCTCTTGGTTATGTGTTTGTTTTTACAAATGAAGGAGGTTTACAGTATGTAATAATGTCATGGCTGCTAGCGACATGTATTTTTGTGAATACATGTTATCATACTTAATGATACAGTTCATGTTTAACTGTTGTCCTCTTATGTAATCACACCACAGTCACATCAGCACTCTTCTGCTCTCTGACTCTACTCAAGTTCAGCAGTCACTTTTTCTGACTTGGCTAACAGCAATGTATCTCAACACTCCCTATGTAGATATTTCACATTAAAAGCCTCCCTGCTGCTAGAAAAGGACAAACCCTTGTTGTTTCTAATATGTTAGAAATATGAAACAGCTACAGGATGTGTTGAGCAGAACAGGCGCAGGACACTTGGCATTAATAAATCAGTGACGGCAGTATTTGTTGGTGCCAGTTGAATGATTTGGTTTATTCCGTGATCTGAACGTTGCCGTCTGAATGTGTGTGAACTCCTGATGTGTTTTGATTTGGAATTCCTGCTGCAGCGTGTGGAAATGTTCCCACGCCAGCTGCTGCCTGTTCTGGACCACAGACTCTCGCTGCTCTTCGGCCTGGAGCTGCTCAAATTTTGTTGATTTGGGAAGTCAGACAACCGAGAATACTAATAAAACCTGATCAGATTAAATCGTTTGAATCTCAAAGAGAATTTTCCTGAGTTCTGCTGATTTGAGAACACAAACAAGTGAGTGTGTGTTATTGTGCTAAAGTGACTGTGGAAATGTACTTAATCAGCAGTCGTCCTTCATGTGTTTGTATCTAAACAGTGAGGGTGCAGTCAACTAACCAACTGAATACCCCTCCTCTCCCTTTCCAAGCATGTAGGGGAGCCTACGATCACCTTCAAGTTAGGCAAAAATGTGACAACCCCTCTGTATAGACAGTGTTTGCTTTGTTTGTTCTTGGCTACTGTAGAAACATGGCGGACTGTTTGGAACAGGAGCTGCTCCTTTAGATATAAACGGGTCATTGTGAAGTAAAAACACAAACACAATCATCCAAATCCTACACGCTGGAGCTTTAAACTAAACTGTCATTGTTTTTCAGTTATTATTATATATTTTCAGTATCATATTTAAACTCCAAATTTCATTCAGATCAAAGCACTCTAATCCATCTGTGCCCATGACTCATGAGACAAATCTGTACCACTGTTGGACACAGAATGATTGGGCCACTTCACAATGAACAGGCTCATATGAGTGGCTCCTGCATGAGGCCTAATCTGTGGACACCTCCTGTCCTCTGTGTTGACAGACCTTGTTCAGGGTTCAGGGAGGCTAACCAGGTGGAGCAGAGGCCTTCACGTGGTTTGTACATCTTGGTCTTATAACGAACCACAGCCACCAGGATCTGAAGCCTGTTTGGGTGAGCCTGTGTGAAGAGAGAGCTTTTTTTTTTAATAAAAGGCTGATGAATAACAGGAAAACAAATGCATGCGTCTCAAACACTCACTGAATGTCACAGCTGTAAAACACTTGTGACGCATGATGAGCTACCTGGAGAGAGGAGGCGATGGAGAATGAGCGAGGCTGGATCTCAGGGAACAGATCCAGGAGATAGTCTACTTTCAGTTCGGCTGTAGTGTGGGGGAAATCTGCCAAGACCTGCAGCAGCAAGAGTACAGTGGACTGAGTGAGCAGGTCCAAGAACAGGGGTTTCATGCTTCTATGTGTAGGATTTAAACATTTTTGATCCCTACTTGTAGTGACAGAAAGAGACTGAGGCAGACAGAACTCATCTGACTGTTAAAAATATATACCATTAAAACATTTTAAAAAAGGTGCTGTAGTTACATGGAATCCCACACATGGGCTTTAAAATCACTGAGAAGCTCATTCAAACGGTTTGGAATGATTGATGAGATCACTCTATGAAGCTCACAGCCCAGCCACTGACTCTAACCCTGAGCCTTCACCTCCAGCGCTGTGCGTCTGGGCCGGTTGCAGTAGCTGTGCAGCTCCTCCTGGCCCGCCGCCGAGCTGAACTCCACCAGCTTCTCGTGCTCCAGCTCGTTGGTGGCGAAGGTGGACAGCAGCTCAAAGAAAGAGCGGCGAGGCACGGCAGCGATGTCCAGGTATCTCTCCACCAGGTGGCGCACAGTGCAGGGCTGAGGAAGCCTGGCTGGAACTGAGAGGTTCATTCATAAAGAAACATTTTTAAAGAAACAATTTTGCCATCCATTGAGGCTACACAACTCTGTTTTAAAGCTGCACTAATCAGCACTTAACGCTGACAGTAGATCAAAACACTATGAGTAACATAAAACAAATATCACCCAGCTAGCAATCCCGTTTTAGCCTCTTTCAGTACATTTTTTGTGGGGTTTATGAACGTCACCGCTTGGTTGAGTCTCACCACACTCATCAACTTCTGCTGGCGACTGTTTTCAGCCAAAAGCTGTCAAGTTAAAACCAGATGGACATTTCCTGTCTAACACTAAACAGCAGACACAGTTAAACTAGCTGGTGAACACAGTGGAGCATTTAGCAGCTAAAGAAGCAGATATTGTTCTCTGGAGTAGTTGGAGACCAAAAGCAGAGAGAACACTGGACTCAGCAGCTGTTGTGGAACTACAAGCCAGTAAGTGAGCCTGCTGGGAAACATGATGACTGGCCAAGAGGCAGGGAGTCCAAGTCATATCAATCAATATAATAAGAGATGGAATAAACATTTAAAAAGTGTTGTAATAATGATAGTAATGAGGCTGATTTCACATTCACTGGTTCACTGATGCATTTTACATTTATGAATTGATACGATTGTTTCTTAAGGTCTTTTTTATTCTTTCATTTCATACTGAACATTAGGGCTTCATTTGGTGATGACTGTCGATAATTATTTTTTTAATCACTTATGGAAGTGGAATAAAGCAATCACAGGTAACTTGGGAACCAGACTCATCTATCAAATATGGATATTTTTCCAGTATCTTGATAACACTAGTACTCAGACTATTTCCCTCCTCAATTGTTCCCAGAATCATATTGTGGTGAGCTGTTTAGCTGTGATCTAACAACATCTGTGCCAAGGCCGCCATTTCCTGCTTAAAAACAGACCAAGAACCATAACCTGCCATGGTGTTGTTATTCTCACAGGTCACAGCCTGTGCTCTGATTGGTTGTAGGTCTATCCAATTGAGTAACTCCCCTTTGAAATCAAAAGTGAACTGAGAGACTCCAGACTAACTCACTTTCTCACATTAGTCTAGTGATGTCAGGCCAAATGGTGTGCTTATTAGTTAACAGAGTACTTTACTATGAACGAAATATCATGAATGGACAGACAGACAGACAGACAGACAGACAGACAGACACACACCAACCTGCAGTGTTTTCTGTGGCCCTGAGAATGAACCTGGCCTCAGGATCTAACCTCAGCATCTGACAGAACTGTTGTACGTTCTCTGGTGCGTTACAAGGAAACATCATGACAACGTCACCTGCAGCAAACCTACACAGCAACAACACACAGCTAGTGATGGGTCGATTCCAACAAGGCACACCACGTTCATTTCATTTGAGTTAATACATTTATAACAGTGATCTCAGTACAGGACACACAGCTGTCTCTCTGATTCACTTCAGATTTGTGTTGTAGAGAGACTGACATGGTAAACCATTGTCAGAATAGCATGTCTGAAGTGGTTCCACATTACTCACTCAATGTTGGAGCCAGTGATGTCGAACTCAATGTGCCTGACATCCTGAAAGTGTGACGTGTCTGTTACTCTCCTGTTAGACACCAGTCTGGAGGGGAAGGGATGGGACTGGGAGGGGGCAGTTTGCTCTGTGGGAATCCCCAACCTGTCCTCCCTCTCGTCTTTCACATCGTCCAGGAAGTGGAAAGTGTACGTTGGAGGGAGCCTGCCCGAGGAAACAAGCAAAAAAATACCAAACAAACGACTGACTGCAATTCAGCTCAACACCAGAACGCACAACCAGCTGTCAATCAAAATATGCAACCACAGAATGACATGCGGTGTCAGGTCAAGTGGATACTCACGCTTCATCTTCCCTCAGTGGAATCAGTGGAGACGGGTAGAGAGCAAACAGTTTCGCCCACAATGATGTGAGCCACGGGTCAATCACAGCGTCTGACCTGGTTCACACACACACGCACACACACAATGAGGTGAGCAAACACACACTGCCAGCTGGAAACAACTATTACATGTCATTCCCTCTCTATCCCCACACTCTCTCTGAGTCATGTCAAACTCCCACTTTGCTGCTCCCACTTTTAATTCACTCATTGCTCACCATATCTGCCACAATCAACACTTCTCACTAGGGTTTTTCACATTAAAAGCCCTTTAGCAGATGAAAAGGTAAATTATTGTCCTTTACTGTGCAACATGTCCAGAAACTTTTAGTTGTGATTGTTGCTGATTTTTAGTGTCAGTTTTTAAAAAAAAAAATTCAACTCTCCCATGATCCAGCACTTCCCTCAGCCGAGGTGTTTCTTACCCCAGGTCATGTTGGTCGTCTGCCAGCCCAACAGGCAGCAGCGTACTGGCACCCAGCTGCACGAGGCGCTTATGAAGCTTCTTAGCCACAAAGTTAAACCTAAGGATGAAAGTGGTTGATGCTTTTATACAACAGCCCATGAGTCACTGTGAATGTGTACTGTGAGAAGTATACAGGACTGACTTTGGATAGGATGAGTCCCCCAGACCCAGAACGGCACAGTCCAGCCGACTCAGAGAGCCAGCAGGCAGGGACTTCTTAAAGATAAACCTCCAGAAGTTCTGTGAAGGAAGCAAACAGAAAGACACACATGAGCAGGGTCCAACCTTTACTATTTATTCTATGTGACTAAAGAGAATTAGGGCTACTGTAGAAATAATCTGAGTTCTGACTTTCATTTATGCCTGGAGTTGTTTGATCAGTCATGGATGCAACAGTTTATGGACTCCAGAAAGAGACCACACAGCTCTGTCAGGAGTTCCAGAGGCCTTATTTAAAAAGGACACGTCCAAACACTAAATCTTTGCTCCTCTTACCATGTGTGTACTTGACATCTGTCTCATTACCTTCATGTTGTCTGGAGGGTCTCCTTGGCCAGTGGTGGAGCACACAATAATAACCAGGGACTCTGAGATCAAGTTGGCCTGTTGGATGAGGGGAAACACACATGAGGGCACAGCTCTGCCGTGCTGCTCGCGCAGGCTTTCAGACGACAGCGCCACTCACCACATTGTAAGAATCCAGAGGCAGCACCTGAACCTGCAGCTGCCTCCTCCGGCCCTGCCGAGCTATCCTCTGGGCCGTGTCCTGGGCCGTGCCGGTCTGGCTCCCATACAGGACCCGCAGGGTGGGCTCCGACATGATGACCGACAGACGACGTTACAAAGTAGTCCGTTACTTTAGAAGGACTTGACTGGAAACAAACACATACAGAGCAGCTTAAAGATACGCGTGTTAATAACATTAGCATTATGTCCGGCTGTGTTCTTTGTACGGTTCCAGTAGCTTCATCATATTGTTGCCGCGTCGTGTGTTCACTTCCTGACGTCTCAGTGAGCTGTCATAACTGCAGTGACGTCAACGCGTATGGCGTCGTGCTTGTCTTTTAACGGTTCAATGTTAACCAAAAGGTGTTCTTCTTACAGCGGGAAATACAAGTAACACATTGACACAGTTAACATTACACCTACATTACCAAGACTGACTCTGAACACTGTGCCTGGCTCCTGTTAGCAGTCAGCAGGCTAGTTAGCTGTTAATAAAATACAGACAGATATCTAAATCGCACATGTTGCCCACACCAAGGAAACTTACCACCTGCCGCTGCTGCCTGCAGATGTTGCTGCCCACCACTGTAACCTACCTTACATAAAGCTAGCACCTGATCAGACTGGGTGAGACCCAGCCGGCAGCTCCTCACTCGCAACATCGACGTCACACTTTACGGCAAGCCCGTTTCACGTTGTGATTGGCCCGTGCGTTTGCGCTACATTCAAAGCCACACAGGAAAAAAATTAAAGTAAGAATCAAGAGAGACTGTAGAGCTATAGAACAAGACATGTAGCACATGACATGAGTGGTCAACACAGAGAGGAACCGTTCAGTTTAACCTCCTTTTACACCCTCAGAATGACTATCGGGGCAGCAGTGCTCTTTTTATAAAAATCGTTGAATTTCTGATGACGTGCTGTATTTCTGACTTCTTCTGCATGTTGTTCCTTAATGCCTTTCAACTTTAAATCTCTGATTTTCCGTGTGCGGCTGTGAATGTAGCACACTGTCACGGGCCAATCACAGCGTCAAACGGGCTTGCCGTAAAGTGTGACGTTGATGTTGAGAGTGAGGAGCTACCGGTCGGGGTTTCGCCAGTTAGATTAGCTAACAGCTTGATAGTGTTATTGAGGGCGGCAGCTGGGTAACAGCAGCAGGTAGCAGGGGCCGTATTTAACTAAGCAAATTGGTCAGAGCCTTCCATTGGATAATTACTGCAGTGAAGTTATTTAACCCTGTCTGATGCAATGAGTAGCTTCTCGTTTCTTTGACAGCCATGTCTGAAGACATATCCTGTGGTCGTGGAAAACATGTTGACACTGTTTCAGAGGAGTCAAGTTATGGGCCTGCAGTAAGCAAAGAGAAAAACTAAGGAGGTTGCTGAAACTACTAACACTGTATTAAGAACTATCCAACGCATTATTACAACCTCATCTTAAAATCAGTTATGCTAAATTAAATTAAATACAAAAAAGTCACCACTAATATTTGGTGAAATCAAATGGAATAACATTGACAGTGGAACTCACTGCTATGATTAATAGTAAAAGTAAGAACATTTCCACACTCACAATGTAAAGATAACTCAAGGGATCGGGGCTAAGCAGCTGTCTAGCCTAGAAAACCACTTATCAGTGAGACTTATCTGAAAGAAGGCCTCAGTTTGCTAGGAAGCGTAAAGAGCGGCCCATCAAGGTAAGACCCATCATGCCTAGTGGTTATTGCACAAGCATGTGGGGGCAGTGTTATAGTCTGGGGTTGATTCAGTTGGTCAGGTCTAGGTTCAGCAATGATGTGTGTCCAAAAACAATGAGGTCAGCTGACTACCTGAATATACTGAATGACCAGGTTTTTTCCATCAATGGAATTTTTTTCTTTTTCGTTTATTCCAAGATGACAATGCCAGGATTCATCAGGCTCAAACTGTGGAAGAGTGGTTCAGGGAGGGTGACACAACATGTTCACACATCGATGGCCACCACAGAGTCTGGACTTTTTTTGTCTGGGCAGTGCATTTCTGAAGGGTTTTTTTTAGGTTTATAGAGGCCATAATAGGAAAATGAACAGATATCAGTTGTCAGTGATTAATCAGAATCCCATGAGAATAAATCAAAAATATGAAAAAAGTCATGTCACTGATAAATAAAGAATAGGACTTTTCTTCTTTCCAGCCTTTAACAATCATGTCACAACCCCTCAGCTTTATTGTGACCCTGTGAAACCACCGGTCTCAGCTGTAAATGAAATAGTTCAAACTGGCTTCTCCACAACAGTAAAGAGCACCAGGGTTAACTATCTCATGGTGTGATATCTCACAGAGGCAAGTTTTTTGTACTTGAAGCTCATTTTTATGATATTTCTGTATTTTTAGTGAGTTGAATGTTTGACTTTTACTCATAAAGTAAAAGGAGTACTTCTGTCACCAGTGTTTAAATGTACCACATTCAGCCTCATTAGGAGAACAACAGATTTCTATGGTAAAGGCGCAGCTGAATGACATCTCACTCCCTCCGTGTGTTCTCATCTGAGCCCCTCTGTTCTTTATTTTGGTAGCTCGTCTGTTTTAAACGTGGCTGCCTGGTCACAGACCTTATCACATTACCGCTAAACGATGACGCAAAATGAGCGCCATAAGACAAACTTTACAGGGACACTTAAATGGCAACATGCTGACTCTCTCCGAGATCTCTACCGACACAGTATTTAAAACAGTTTGATATATGGAGACCCGACAACATCACTGGGCTTGTATACTGTATTTCAGTACATTTCCAGATGTGGCTGCTTGTGAAGTCACAGACACAAAGCTTTTACATAGACCACGATGTGGGCGCAGGAGAATGACACATATACATATTCTGTTGATTGAAATATGTGATTGATATAGAACACACAACATTTAACAGACTCACACACAGTAAAGATATTTCCTGAAACATGCTGAGATGTCAAAGTTAAGAGCACTTGAAAGAGCAGAGTAACATTAGTGATGGCGACCGACAGGTGATGTGTACCATATGTAGCATTAAAAGACGTGAGAGACAAGTGGAGAGGAATGTACAGTGAGGTCAGAGGCTGGATCAACATCCAAGTGAGCATACAGCTGCAGACAGCGAGGGCAGGACAGGTTGAGTGACACATAGAAGAACAACGAGCACTGAGAGCAAAAAGCAACAATGTTTAAAACACTATGTCTTAGTTAACTTAGATAAATGTTGGACAGGTGTTACTTTGGTTGACAACACAGGAGTATTGCTTAAGAGATTTCCAGAAAAAGGCACACATCAGTTGAGAAGATAATAAGGCAGAGAGTCAGTCTTCAACAAGTGAGTGGTGTAAAATACATATTTAAAAAAAAACAAAGAAAGAATTTAAAAGAAGAAATTACAACATGCCTGGATGCCAGTGACGACCAATAACGCATAAAAAAACCCCCAGGTCTGCTTCAACATGTTTCTGCATATACATAAAGTACTGTTACTGGTTAATACAGGAAAGTGGCTCAGCTCATTGAAAACCTTCTAAAAGCTTTTCTATACATGGTACAGTTAACTCATGCAGATATAAAGTACATTGCAGTGGGCGAGCGGGGGGCTCTAGCTATGGTAGAGGCGTATCCGCTGGGATATGTTGCTACGACACAGAGGGCAGTTCTGCAGAGCGTCGCTGCAGACCTGACAACAGCAAACGTGACCGCAGGGCAGGAAGATGACCTGAGCCTGCAGACACACAGAGACAAGGCACAGTCAGTCCTCTGGATGAGTGTGAGTGTATGTGTGCAAAGGTTTTATATTTGCTCTTTCTGGAGTTGCTGAAGAATGATCATCTGCATGTAAAGAGTTCTTATCTTTTTTTTTTTAGCAAAAAGCAGCAAGACATAAGTGTGAGGAAAGTATCTAACAGTGTGTTAGTTTGTCCTGACACAGGGGGTTCTAAAGTCTGACACTCTGGCCACCCCCTCACACAAAATCAAGACAAATGGGATTTGGGGGATATAAACAATAAGTATGCCAAATGTTGCCAATAAGTCAGTGTCTGTTTCCTATTCTTCATCTTTTCTTTGTAGATAAATAAAATGATGATGAAGTGTTAAATCTACAATCATTTCAAAATGGTTACAAAAGCTTCATATTACCACTATCCGTAAAGAGTGAAGCATTGCATCATGGGTTTATTGGCAGAAAAGTGGTGTGCATGACATGAACGCATTTTGTTCCATTGTTGAGTTCTGAGTGAACAAAATTGTATGCACACTCAGAATTTAGACCCTCATATAAAAAGGTGGACAGTGAATATAGAGTGCTTTCTGACAGATCTGGTCAGTCAGCTGTGGGCTGTAACTAGACTCCCTTTTTCTATCGTCAGCATTGACCTTTAGGGAAACTGGCACCATTTAACATGCTGAATTAACTATCAGCACTTCCTGTTTGTAGTGCACGAGCGATTGTAGAAACAACTTTCACTGGGTTACCTCGATTGAAAATAAAACAAACCAAAAAAAAAAGAAAATTAATGAAATGAAAAAGATGATTCTCTTGCTAATTTACTCAACAAACAGTAAAGGACACTTGGCTGCTGTGGGCAGAGGAAATGAAATAAATGAATACTTCACTGAAAGACTGCTGCTGTATTCTTTCTGTCTACTTTTAATGTAGCCTTCTTGAAAACTATTATTCCCAATGAACAGGTGAGTTTAGGCTATATTTGTGCTATCAGTTTGTTGCTGCTGCCATCTGTGCAGCTGAGATTTAATTTGTTTTTTACAAACAAAACAGGACCAGGACAAAGCCTTGGATGTAGCTGTGTTATAAATCATTGATGCCATGCTGCTGGTGTAAAGTCCAGGTACCACGTTCATGAAACAACAGGAACAAATGTTGAGTTGATTATTATAACAGAGTGTTTTTCTTACCCCGGTCTCCATGCAGACCACACACTCGGAGGTTCCTGGTCCCTCCACAGGGCTGGGGGCTGACGGGGTGACTGGGGTCCCTGGGGTCCCTGGGGTGGGTGGTGTGCTGGGCATCTGAAAGGCTGAGTTGTTGGGAAGAAATGGAGGGGAAGGTGATGGAGCTGTGGGGACGTCTTCGGCCTCCTCATCCTCCTGGGGAGCCTTACAAGCTCCTGGTAGAGGAGAAAAACAAACAGGTGGGTTTTTCATTGACTTCATTAGTTTGTAAATTGGATTTACACATGTTTGACATCAGAAACTTAAAATTCCAAGATGACAGATTGTTGAGACTTCACACATCACATCGTACTCCATCTGGTAACTTGTTGTGTGGACAGTATTAATGTATAAAATAAAGAGATATTGGATGTGTGTGTTGTACCTTCAGGAAGGTCCTGAGCCCATTTCAGAAGAGCTTTCTGGATTCCTACTTCATTGATGCCAAGCTGACAAAAGAGAAATGGACAATGCTGATTATTCTGCACATCAGTTACACCTGCATCTTATCAACTTTTAAGCTGATATTGTAAAAATGTTAGCAGTCATTTGGAGTCATTAATGTCCACTTGGAGAATTTCACTCAGATATTCCCTCTCTCTTCAGCTCTGCTTATGGTCTTAACCCCAACAGTCACCCAGAGATGCTAATGGCTGAAACATGAATTGAAACTAAAAATAGAAATTCAGTCTGACTTGTAGGCTGGTTAGGCACACTTTCATGACGGACCTGAGATGGCATGTTTTATGTGCTGGTTACAGTGTGTAGTCAGGTGACAGTGTTATTAATGATGCCGCAGACTGACCTTCTTGAGGTCGGAGGCGTTCATGTGGCGAAGGGCCTCAGTGGTCACTCGGTGATGAGCCAGGATGGGCAGGTAGTGCTGAGCTGACAGTTTGCACAACAGATTGACCAACTCTTTCTCCACGCCGGCTTCCTGCAACCAGATTAGAGGTTTAGGTGCAGCACAGTTTGGTTTCCACATGTTATGCGTGTCCTCCTCTGCTCTTTACTGTACCTGCATGCGCAGTGACAGAGGCTTGGCATCCAACAGTCTCTGGTACTGGATCATCCAGTAGTTCTGCTGGTTGGACTCAGACTTCCGCTCCATCTCCGCCTGGAAAACACACAGTGATTGTTGATCTCACTTAACCACTTGACAACATGGGAGAACAGACTGAACATTTCAGTACACATGACCACTAACTGATACGTGTGGTTGACTGAACAAAAGGCAAATGTCTGCAGCCAATAGCAACAAACAGGATGCTGTCTGACTCTCTCACTCAGGGGGAGGGATCTCTTTTTCTGGGGGAAAGTTCACTGAAGTCTCGGTCGTCGGAGGGGATCACTGTCGCTGTGATTTTTTTTCCAAGGTAGTAACTACTTATAACACAATAGTAGGAGGAGACAAATGCTTGGTCAGTTTAAGTGTTTAGCTGTCAGAATGTGAACACCATCAGATGGACACGCCCTGGCTCTTCCACTCACACAGACGCCAGCTCGCCTCTGCTGGGGCTGATACGACCTCTGGAGGTACATCAGAGCCGCAATGAAACTGTCCCCCCTCTTCACATCTCTAACTTTCGGCGCATGATCCCCACTCTGAAAGGGCAGTGTGAATGGGGGGTGCTGTTTGGTACTGAAAGGAAAAGTTTCCTCACCAGAACCTGTCGCAGCTCCTGCTCTCTCTGGTCTCTCTGCTTGAGCAGCTGCTGCAACAAGTCACTGAGAGCCGTGCGCTGCTCCCCCAGAACCTCCTACACACACACACACACACACACACACACACACACACACACACACACACACACACACACACACGCAGGCGTAGAGACACACACTCATTAGTAAATACTGTTGAAAGACTCAGGCTCTGAAATAATCAATACTATGAGCATGAGTGTATCGACTACCCTTCATTTCCTTCACCCTCAGTATGTACAATGATAAACAGTTGTTGCGATGGAGCAATGACATGAAATGATACTGTAATCATAAACAAAACAAAACAAAAAAAATCTGGTAAATTTGGGAAGGCAAAGAAAGAAGGTGGTGACACCTACCTGCAGGTTCTCAGCATCCAGATTGCGTCTTTTAACCTCCAATTTAGTCAGCTGCTTTAATTCACCCTCTATGAGCTTGATCTGGGGACAGCGGAGGAGCAAACATGAAGCTAGCAGGAGAAGGGACATGCTACTGAACGCAAAAAAACGAAAACACTGATGAAATGACTTTCTGTCTGCGGGCTATACTACCCAGGTGTCCTGGGAACATGACTGGTGAAAAAAAGTCAAAAGCATTTGCTTCAAGAGGATGAGTTAAATGAATTAGTAATGGACTGGCTGCTAGTGAAAAAAAGGAAATGAAAGAAGAAATGTCAATAATGCTCAGAGTCAGCAGCATATAATTTCACCTTCAACTTGAACAAAGGAACTGTATCTCTTGTAACAGCCAGTGAGAAAAACAAACCTCTTACAGCTTTTTCACTCCTGCATTAATTTAGTTTTTGGCCACCTGGAGGCAACATAACAAGCTGCAATCATGACACTGGCTATATATACATTTTAAGCTGATATGGCATACAGACACAGAGCAGCACCGGCATTTAAATCCAGTCTTTACAATCTTGAAACTATGAAATTAAACAAGCTTTGACGTACTGTAAAGCTCCCACACATTCTTTAACATCAAATTCAAGGACCTTTTTCTGGACTTTCCAGGCCTAATTCAATTAGATTTGACACACAGAGCCGGGTTATTTACAGCGGGTTATAACTCAGCAGGTATTCAAACAACATGCTCAAAAGCAGTGTAGTGTTGACATCAGTGAGCTACAACAACTGGCGTCAGCTTTCAGTGTCACTGGTTTCTGTCACAATTTAAAAAGTAAAGAGCGTAAAGAGCGACACAGAATGTTAACTTGAGGAATGAAATGCAGAATCTATTCCTGTTATGAGAGATAAGAGATGAGTGTGCTTCCTCACCGACTGAACAGAAACATGAATCCAAATATAGCTGATCATGTTATGGTGGGCTCCATTCTATCAGTACCATAAAAAACAGACCCCACTGACAGGTTTTGACCCTAACCCCACCCATCTCCACCCTCCCACACAGACCTGGTTGCGGATGTAGCCGTGCACAGAATCTTTCTGCAGCTGCAGAGCCTGGAAAGCTGCTTTCTGCATCTCCTCCTGCAGGGAACAATCAGAAGGGAACAATCACAATTCACTATGTCTCAGCAAGCTGGAATGATCCTGGTGTTATCTACAGCAGGCACTCGGTCACCACATACCTCCTGTAAGATTTGGGCGATGGCTTTAGATTTGTCCAACACCTGGAGGGACAGCATCTTATCAAACTTCTTGTCCAGAGTCTCCAAACTGTTATAAGACAAGGGAAGAGAAAACACACTGGTTTGTTACTTTAGCATCCATCTGATCTGGGCTGGTGTCTGTGTGTGTAATTGTGTGTGCATGTTTGACCTTCGGCAGGCCTCAGACACCAGGCTCTGTCGGCGAACATCACTGGCCTCCTGCAGGAGGCTCATAGCAAAGCTGTCTGACAGCATCTTCTGCATGGCCGCTACAACACACAAAGAGGAAAAGAACATCTGTCGTGAGGCAGACTATACAATGTCTTGGATTCTGTTTAATCATTATGCCGTAATAAGTCGTAATGGGCTCATTACATCTCATTGTGTTAATCTCATTGTGAGAGATGTCAAAGTATTGTTTTGTATGTATCGTTTCACGACAAAGCCTAAAATACCACAGTATTATTTTGAGGCCATGTTGCCAAGCCATAATTAAAACCTGTAAGGTTTATCAATTTGGGAGAATGAATGAGCCCAGTTACTATTATGCCCCTGTGCTTATGAGATATCTCGTGTGCAATGTTTATTATTAAGTCCTGAGGGTGGTGCCAGAAGAGAAGGGGTCTATCCTCTGGGGATTTTGAATGTACACTGAAAACTGCTAAATGTAAATGAATGGAAAAATTTTAATTAGCGCTTAAAATGACAGCAGGTCGCCGTCAGAATTAGGTACATTTTTGAGTCTTTAAAGGGAAGTACATCAGCCAAGCTGCTTACTTGCCACTTCCCTCTTCCTCAGTGAGTTGGCTTCTTCCTGTGTGATGGCAGCCAGATGTTCCATACGGATCCTGGGGAGGACATCAACAACACGTTTACATTAAAGCTCTCCTGACTTCTAACTGTCAGCAGGGGGAAAGAGAGTGAAACCTGCCAGCTTCACAGCTCACCCAACTACGAAAACATTGTCTGTTTTTAAACTCTGTCAATCAGTAACATTCATTGGACAATTTCACCAACAACAGTTGCGTTTAAAAAGGAAGAAGTATCTCCAGAAGGAGACTATGGGACGGACATGATGATGTTACATCAGTAGGGTGGTTGGGTTAACCACCAATCAAGACACTGCTACACCGCTGACTGTGAACCAATCACATTACAGCCAGCCTGACTTTTACAGAATTAACTTTCTAACAGCTAATCAAGTCATTCAATATTTTTTTTCCATGTATGTTTCCACTCCAGTATGCTGCCGTTCCAGAAGGCCTCCTGTGTCGTGTAATTCTGCACTTTGTGTATCTTACTTGGAAAGTGCTCTATAAATAAGCTGGGCCTGGTTAAGTGGAAAACAATTGGATGAGTGCTACTGTGTGTTGGAGTGACTCATATACTCTGGCTGTAATAGATCTGGATGTTATGGATCAGTAGTCTGTCCACTCACCGATCTTCTTCCATGGCTTGAAGAAACTCTGCACTTTTCTTCTGCCTAGAGAGAGTGAAATAATACAACATCTATAATGTGACTGCAACTATTAACCTATTAAATTAATCGCTAACTATTTTGAAAATTAATTTGAGTCTTTCTTTGAAGAAAAAAACCCCTCAAAACTCTGTGTTTATATGTTTGCGTGTGCTGGACTAACATTGTTTTTTGAAATAACATTTCATCTTCTCCAGCTGTATTTTCTGGTTTCTTTCCTCTCCTGTGACACTGAACTGGATATCTTTGGCTTATGGACAAAACAAGACATTTGAGGATGTCATCTTTGGCTCTGGAAACACTGGTCAACATTTTTAACCTTATTCTGACATTTTATTGACAGGACATCTGATTGTTTAATGGAGAAAATAATCTCCTGCCTCAGATACACACTTCCTTCAGTTTCTACCTGTTTTCATCCATCAGCATGTTGCTGACGCGACTGCTGATGCCATCTTCAGCCTGTCGGACTTTCTCCAGCACCAGCAGCCTCTCGGCCTCCTGAGCCCTCTGCTGCTGGTTGACCCCCAGCTCCACACGCTCCTGCTCCTACGCATCCGACAGATAAACACACTGATGTAGTGGAAATAAACACAAAACAATCACAACAGCTTTCAAACACACAGAAGAACACTCTCCGATTGGTCCGATTGGTGGTTAACAAACGCTGTCTGTCTTGGCTGGCTCACATTTACCTTCCGCAGTTGGGGTAAATAAAGGTCCTGAACACTGTCTGAGGACATACGTTACCTAGTGAGCATGCTGTGTACCTGTCGGACCGAGTTGAGAATGTTCGCCTTGCGGGACGTGTTCATGAGCATAAGCTGGGTGTGCTCCTTCTGCTTCTCCTCCAGGTGCCGCTCGAAGGCCAGTTTCTGCTGATTCTTCTCTTCCTGAGGAACAGGAATATATACGATATGTGTGTGTGGCATGTGCATGGCAACTTATATGCTACAAACCAATCGACTGTTTATAATCATATGGATGCTGTTATAATGGGTAGTGATTGACATCCTGACCCACCATGCATTGTTCAACGTGACAAAGTTACGTTTTTCACTCTAAATTACTTAATTACATTATCACATCAGTAAATAGGACCCTGTCTGACTCTCACTCAAAGGGAGGAAGGCTGTTTTCTGGGGGAAAGTTAACTGAAGTCTCGGTCAGGAGGGCTGACTGTCATGGTGATTTTTTTCAATACAAGTTATTACAAACAGTGACTACAACAACACAGAAGCGGAAGGTGACAAAGACAGAGTTAAAATGTTTTGCTCTAAATCGTGTCACATAATCACTGCCATTCAACAGACAGAGCAGTAATGTGAGTCGGTAGGACAGACAAGATGACAGACACTTTTCCATGTATGGATGCAGTATTTTGTTCCTCATATAAGATGCTGAAGACACAACCTGCTACCACATTACTGTTGTTTGGTTCTGTAATGTTGCTTTGTGGGTCATTTCTCTTTTATTTGGTGAGTGAAGGATCTGTTTAGTTGTCAGACTGACACACTCCTGATGCCGTTTCGCCTCTGCTGCGGCTCTGATACTACTTGCGGATCAGAGATGGAACTAAACTCTCCCCCCTTTCCGCATCTGTAGCTTTCACACAGATAGCAAGGTGGCGTATCGGCACATGATTCCCGCATTGAAAGGGCAGAGTGAATGACATTAGTGACTGTGTCACAGGAGTCTCGTACCTTTCTCTTCTCGTAGTCACTGAACTTGCTCTGCAACAGAGAGTGACAAAAGACTAAATGACACATCCAGTTAATTCAGTATAAACAGCAAATAATAAGGTCCAAGTAAAGAGCACTACATTCTACTTCTGAGTGTTATTGTCACATATTGTACCTGCCAGGCAACCTCCAAGCTGTCCAGACAGTCAGTCGGTTTGCCACAGTCAGTCTCCAGCACAGGCAGGAGATACTGGGATGGGGGGCAGTACTCCTCTCCCAGCTCTGAAAACAGCACAGTCAAATACAGTTACACGACAATATTAAGACTTACACTTCACTATCCCAAGGGTACATTTCCTTTTCAGAGCACCATACCCATCACACAGACCGGTTACCTTTTAAACTTTATTTCCCATGGATGGATTACCCCTCTTTCCACAACTCCTTCAGTGTGCTGCACTAACGTGGATTAACGTGGCTCAGGTTTTACACCTGCTGGACATATTGTGAAAGCTGTGAGATGCTGCAGCAGATGCAGCTTTACTTTTAATGCTGCAGGACTCTACTGTCATTAAACTATCATAAGAACTAAAAGAAATACACAAGAGTACCACTCTTTGGATACCACTGCATTGGCTGATGCTACCACTGTGTTGCTTCAATACAACTGAGGCATATGGTTCAATGTTTGCACAGCTGTGACCTATGAAGGCAATATATATGGGAAAGAGCGTGTCATCAGAGCTCAGCCTTGTTGTATAGGATGTAACTACAAATACCCAAACTTTTATCATTGTATTACACATTATTTATTATGATTACTTTAACGTTCATGCATTAATTTGGGATGTCTATTGTCTATTATTATTATTGTTTATATGATGAGTTGCAGTACCGTAACTTAGGAATGAGTGGAGTCACATTACATTCACCAGTTATATTCATAGATTTCTTTTGTTAAATACATTTGACTGATTATTAAGACAGCTGTAGCCTGAAATACATGTATTATTCAGACCTACTGATTAAGAGAGATGAAGGGCTGAAAAATGCTCTAAGGCCTCCTGCATAGATGCACCTTCAGTTAGTTTTTTGAATGTGTTTTCAGTTAAATGACTGAAATAAGGTGTGGTTACCACAGACTTAGAAGATATTCCCATTTTACTATGACATAAAATACATTAAACCCCCCGCAGATTATTATAAAGCTGTTGCGTGTGTTTATATGGGCAGTTGCTAACAAGTGTCTCAATGAGACTACAGAGGTTGTCATGGAGACTCATAAACTTGTGTTTGACTCAAAGATTTTTTTCTGCAATAATCCAAATGCCAATTTAATAATGGAGTAAACCTCACCAGAGCAAAGGAAGCGTTGGATGCTCTCTGTGCCCTCTGTACACACAGACACGGGTGGGTAGGTCATCGTGGCAGCGTCAAGTGTAAAGCTCTGTCACACAGCACAGACACAGAGAAACACACACACACACACACACACACACACACACACAGGTTTGTATACAGCCATATATCAGTGTTTAGCATTCCTGTGTTCAAGTTGGTTTCTCAAGACACACACCTCGAGGGTTCGGATGTAGGCCAGAGTTTTGGGCAGCTGGACGATGTTGTTGTCGCTCACATCGAGAGTGCGAAGGCTGCTCAGTGAACCAATTACTGACGGCAGCTCACTGAGAGAGTTACCTGTACAGGCATACAGTGAAGGGCAAAATCAATTAATCAATGTCATGTGACTTGTACATGTCCTCTCACTCATGGAGTCAACAGGGAGCTGTGAGCATGATACCTTTCAAATTGAGCGTCTGCAGAAGCCGCAGATCCCCGATGGAGTCTGGAAGCGTCTTTAAACGGTTCTTCTCCACATTTAGAATCTAACAGACACACAACACACACATGGATGGTGAGTACCATTAATTTGCTAATTTCCTCTGTATTGTGACTCTTGGTCAGAAGAGTATTACCTGTAGTGACGCCAACTTCCCAATGTCCTCTGGAAGACAGGTGAGCTTGTTGTCATGCAGATCCAAAACCTTTAAAAGGTTGACAGAGTCAGTCAAGCTTTTCTGTCTTAGTGATGCAGCAGGGCTCAGAGAGAGACCGCAAAAACTGCCAAATGAACAAGTGGTTTGTAATGTTTACTGCAATAACAGCCACTTAAATGTTCCATCATTGCTTGTGTCTAGCTTACATCACCTTTAAAGTGACAAGAGAGTTGATGTCACATCCTTTGGGCAGCAATGTCCTCAGCTCATTGTTATGGAGGATAAGGACCTGAGGGAGAGTAACAGAGGACATGTCTGACTGCTGACTGTACAACCAGAGAGACACACACAGACTCGGTGTGTGTGTGTGTGTGACTGTGTGTGTATTAATGTATATGGTAATGTATCACCAGTAATTCTTGTATAATCACTGGTGATACAGTAACACTGAAGAAAATTGAAAGCACACTGACATATGTAATTGACACAAACAAGTATGTTCCTGGAAATGTCTCCATGTTGCACCCTTACCTTCTTCTGTAGCACCCTGCAAATGGAAAAGGCACTTGAGGGAGCCTGTAACAGAACAAACCATGGATTTAGATAAATAATGAATAAGCATAGTGCCAAAGGAAAGGTAAAGGTAAAGCAGTGGACATATTCTAAATATAGCGAACACTCAAACTAATATTTATTTCTTCGGTAGGTGAAATACGTTTTGCTGCTGACCCCATACACCACACGCAGCAGTACAATGCTTAAACCTAACTCAGTACCACTGTTACAAACTGTGGGCCAGTTACTGTAGGAACTACCCTGACTATGTGCCCCACACAACCCCATTTAATAAACACCAAACAAACCCTTAAACAGTGCCTTTGGTTCAACTCAACTTGTTCTACAACATGAACCCATTTATTCAGGGGCGTTTGCTGAGAGCAATGCTCTTTTTCAGGTACACCCTGAT
Organism: Acanthopagrus latus; assembly: GCF_904848185.1. Lineage (NCBI taxonomy): Eukaryota > Metazoa > Chordata > Actinopteri > Spariformes > Sparidae > Acanthopagrus > Acanthopagrus latus. Next base: position 3,723,739 of record NC_051050.1, on the reverse strand, counting down.
CACATTTACACAGATACACATTCACACCGTCAAATGTTTGACAAGGAACATTCAGTATAATAATAATATAATAACTGTTGACATACTCACCTCTGAGAGCTCACAGGCTGAGATGTCCAGGATGTCATCAGCACCTGCCTCCTTAGACTGAAGAGCAAGGAATAGTTATTGGGTCTTTTTTAAACAGATATTCCATCTTTAGGCGAGGAAACATAATGTTACGTTCACAAACTTCCACACCAGAAATGAGACAGGTTTTTGATGAATAACCTGCCTCATAAATGAGGGCAGTCATTATAAGTTGTTGACGTGGCCCTCAGCACCAGCACCAGGGTGTTCTAAAGCTGTGCAGTCAGCTGGTTAACACAGTGACATCAACATGCTATTCTTACCCGGCATAGTTGATATTCCAGTCTCTTCTGGGAGTCCTCGCTGAGCTTCTTCTTTCTGAAGAACAGAGGCATCCTGAGTCCGGCCTGTCTCCCTCTCTGTCTGTCTGTCTGTCTGTCTGTCTGCTGGGTTTCCCTCCTGTTCCTCCACTACAACAAGAGCTGCTCCAGAGTATTGATGGGCCGGTTGGAAAACACTCAGGACACCACCTGCGCACTAAAAAATTAAGAACAGGGCGATATCATGGACTAATCATATGAAGTGATGTCACTTGAAGTCACTCTGCACTGAAACTTTTGAACTTCCATAACATGCAATAACTATAATCAATCAAAAGTGGAAATTATGTAGAGGGCAAAGTTTAATGAATTATTTGGCAACTTTGGGGCAGCACAAATAGCTAAAAACACACAATACCAACTTCAAATTTTGACAGTGGAAAAGTGTTAACCTCCAGTTGCCTATTTACATGATCAGCAAGGTGGGTGACTTTAGTATTTAGTTGAAATCATGTATGTTTCCAGATGCTGATGTCCACGAAAGTCCAATATTCACTCTCCTGTTGCTCTAGTTTTGGTCTGCATCAAGCCATCAGAAACATGTATGGCTCTTTAGCTGCTAAATGCTCCACTTTGCTCACCAGCTGGTCTCTTACAGGCTGGCCACACTGTCTCCTTGTGTGCTGTGTGGCGGCTGCATTGCTGAGCTGCTGCTGCTCACTCTTGTGTCCATGTGTCCACACAGGCAGCATAATCTATAGGTCATCTCCATATCCATTTATGATGAGAACCACACTTGTTGGGGTAAAAACAGGCGCCACGAATCTCTTTTGCAGCCGTGCTTGATATGCGCATGAGCAGCGCAGCACGTGTAGCCAGTGTGTCTGCTCGAACCTGTTCATATGGCATAGAAATTAAAAGCAAGACACCACTCCACACACTGATCACAAAGCTAGTATGGCCAGCCTGTTAGAGAGGAAACTATATGCCCTAACCACCCTCTTTAAGCTGATTATGCTGATCTGAAAATGTGTAAAAATTCATTGAAAAATGAAAAAATATCTTGGTGGAGTACCCCCAAACCATCTAACAACACATCAAATACATCCACCCACATAAGTCTTTCTCAAACCAGGGGAAAACACTGCATATTTTACATTAAAAAAAGCCTTAACACCTGGAAACAAGAGAGCAAAGGGTTTCATGCAGTAAATAAAATATAGTCTAGTTAATGAATGGTCAACTAAACCAAACTGATCACGAGACAAGATGTCACCACCATGTATCTGCACAGTTTTCTGATTCTTCTTCTCAACTCTCAACCTGTTCTAATTTTAAAACAACAAAAACAAACACTAGAGTGGCAAAAAATATTCGTAACTACAGATAGTCCAGCTTTGTTGAGCTCGCTACGCAAGACAGAAAATATGAATCAAGACTGCCTGCAGTTGTCACGTGATAAAATCCCAGCAGCATGTTTCCATTTCATTCTGATGTACAGGGAGAGGAGGAGTTAGCTTCATCTGTACACAGCAACAAACCTCCTAGACTGTGTGGTGAGATAATCTACTTGACAGTTTTACTACTGTTACAGCTAATACGCCTCAGACAGCAAGTGCAGCAAGACAAACTGTTAGTGCTGGACTGCGGTGTAGCAACAAATCCTAAAGATGAAACATACAAAGTTGTGGTGCCTTGAGGTCTGGCCTTGTGAGACTGCTAAGTGGTTTGCTGATGCAGAACTGGCTGCTCGCATTGGCCGCCGGAAAACATGTTTCAGAAAGAGCTGGCTCTGTGTATTATCTTGATGTTGACAAGCAGAAAATAGACATCCATTAAATCCCCCACCCAATGTGTGTGTGTCTAATGTGTGGAGATGTAAGAGAATCAAAATGTGTCATCCGCCTTGATTGACAGCAGTCAGCCTCGCACTGTCATGAGCCATGTGTTTGATGAAAATTATGACTAGTAACAACTGGATTGAAGATATCTGAGATGGGAATTTTTCCTAGCAAGAATTCTGTTGCAGATATCCAGAATTTTAATTCTAGATATCCAGAATGTAATTGTGGATATCTGAAATTGAAAGCCCAATACACATGAATGGCAAAAGTAACGTCATTTGTCCTAGGAAGAATGTCATTGTGGATTTCTGAAATGACAACTGTGGATAGGAAGAATGTCATTGTGGATATCTGAAATGTTCTTTTTGACGAAGAAGAACTGAATTACAGATATCTGCAATACATATCCAGTCTAGCTATTAAATGTTAAAACGGCTTGCCATAGTGGCTAAGAAGTAGTTCACCCCTTTCAGTGACATTAGTAACTACTGTGACCCTACTACTGTTACTGTGTAATAAAGTCTCACGAGTGACTAAACTTGAACCAGTCGGTCTGTTGATTGTCCACTGTGGTATGAGACCATTAACGGAGACGCATCTCACAGTCCTGTCTTAATGACAGTAAAGCGGAGTCTTGTTTGTAACACGGGCCTGTGGGTGTAGCAGAGAGGAGGTCTAACTGTAGCTAACGTTACACAGACACACAGCGAAGCTAGCATGCCAAACGGTTATCAACCGCGCACAACGTTCCGCCTTATAACAACCATCACAAAGCTTCCTATGCTAACCCCAGGAGCAACACTACGAGTACTAGCTCGCTGTACGTAGCAGTGGTTTCTAGCGACACCGCGAAAGGGTTACGATGTTGACAATGACAACTTGCCGGGTCGAGCTAACGAAGCTAGCACGTAGGGATTAACTCGAGCAAATTAGGAAGTCAGATGAACGCTGGGTATCATACTCACAGGCTGACAGGCTTCACTCGCGGCTGTCCAATGCCGTGGAGCTGGGAAATACAGAGGGCGACTTCCGATGATGGCTGGGCATTTGACGTTAGGTAGGTTTAGAAATAGGCCAGGTCAGTTATCAACACCAGAACTGAAATCGAGCATATATTCTATTATACTCCTGTACTTCATACAACAAGATATATCCAGCAATAGTCTTGGTTTTCACCGTGTGAGCCCTGAGCAGCTGATTCATCCTCCTCTACGAAGCCTGCTTAATGAAATCATAACAATCTCTGACTTCTTCCTTTAGTCGGAAGCAGAGTGCGACCTGACTGCAACCGATGCATACCGCCCCCTGCAGGATGGAGTGTGCAGTGTCATGTCCTCCAGGCTGCAGCAGAGGTGAATCAGTCTGGTCACATTGACACATTGTTTGGTGTATAAGTAAACGTAATTCTATACGGCTACCATTCTCCTCTACTATATATGCTTCTTGTCTACGTGAATGTAAATTAGTAGGTGGAAAGCACCATGTGATTTCATAGTGGTTATAATGAATTTATAATTTGTTTTGCATTCACTACAAGTACCTGCAGTTACACCCAGAGAGCCAACTGAAGGGACCTTACATGTAGGGTGCACATGAACGTTGTTAAAGGATGAGTTCACCCAAAAATGAAAATTGAGTCACTATATCCTAATGACCATGTTGATTTTGTTTGTTTGTTTGTTTGTTTGTTTGTTTTTTTTATTTGTTTGTCTTCTGTTTAATTTAGCTGGAAAGCATTATGTTAATTTATTGCCAGTGCGTTTGCATTTTTCTAAGTTGGAAAATTATCAAAATGAACAAAACTAAACTAAACTCAACCAACACTCAGTCATTATCTCCTCACAACTGTGCTGATGGACAAAAAAAAAGAAAGAAAGAAAAAAAAGAACAGAGGGTGAAACAGGACGTAAACACAGAAGCCAGGAAACGTTTTGGTTGTTTTTCTTTTACATTTTAAAGTTGTTTACGAGAGGTGAATCTCCAGGCATGTTTTGTAGATTATGAAACTTCACCTCACTCTCCATCATGATGATAAGTAATCACTGAATTTTCAGTTTTTGGTGAATTTATCCTTCATAATTCCAAGCAGAATACTGTAAAATAAACCTACAAAAACTCACAAAAATGGACTGAACTTTGGGGGGGTTTCATCAGCATATAACTACTTATTATTATTCAGAGAGTCTCAATGCACTCATGTTTCAATTTGTTCATAGACTGAAAAATAAGATTTTCTCGTTTGAACATGGCACAAAACTTTTGGTGTATTGACTTCCTGGTTCATTGTTGCTTCCTGGACAAAAATACTTGTTTGGTAAGGAGAACCCTATATAAGGCATCAAGGTGAATGTGACGTACATGTTCTATTCCACTTGCTTGATTTTGTTTGACATTCATCCTTGCAATTTATTGGTTTTTCCACCAGAGGTCACACTCCACATATTTTTGTTTAAAGACAAAGTGTCAGACAAGATAAGGTAAGATAGGCCTTGATGCTTTAGTTGGGGCTGGGTGCACTCGAATGATAACTTTGTCATTCTCTCAGCTGCAATAAATCACATGTTTAATTTATACACATTGACTCATGACACAGAAACAATTTACATTAAATGAGTGTTTTATGCATTTGAGTGTATAACAGCAGTGTAAAGACAGAAATATATAGACAAACTCACTAAAACAGGTGATAATAAGCATATGAAAATGGTAACAGAGTAAAAAACATTTTGGTTCCATAACATCTTCTCATATATGTCTGCACTGGTTAATAAGACTATGGACACAACCAGATAATCCCTCAGCAACACAATCCCATGCACTCAAACTCTGCCGTGCTTATTACAGACCTCTGCAGGTGTGACGTGTGACTGGGGTTCAGGCTCTAGGCTTTGTTAGACCGCAAAAGGGAACCTGGAGGGGGGGGGCAGACCACAAAAAAAGAAAAGAACATAATTAAAGGTGTTGAGAGGCAACTGATGCTGTGGTTAGAGCAGTGCTCCCCTGAGCCCTGTTTGGTTACCAAAAGTCTCACAGCACTGCAACTCAAAGCCACAACTGCATCCCCAGAATATCTGCATTTGCAGGCCTATCCATCTTAACTCTATTGTTGACTAGTGACAGTGCTGCACTGAGTTTTGTATTTACCGTGATATATATCTGTTAATGTGGTGAGAACTGGTGGGAAGTGCTTTTTTCAAGTACTGCACCCAAGTACAATACATGTACTTTACTTGAATGTGTCCATGTAATGCTACTTCTGCTTCACTACGTTTGAGATGTAAATGGCCACTGCATTTGTGTAACAGTCACCAGCTTTGGTAAGAAAATAATGGACTTAAATACACAACACAGCCACACAGGTGTTTTCACTTATGACGCTGATTAGACTCACTCAGAATATCTCTATTGAATGTATTTAAAACACTGGGCTGACTGGCTGGGAGCATTTGATATTTTGCAGGACAGAAACAAATAAGATGTATTTGTGACGAAACACTTTAACAACTTGTATTTGTGTACTTGAAATACTTAAAATACATGATTTAATATGTCTTATTCCTTAATAGGACATTTTATTTACTTCCAGGTTTAAATGTAATAAGCAACAATTTGTCTCATCACAGTCCATTAGATGGTTCTATTTGGTTATGTGTCATATTCTGTCGTAGTGCTACTGTTTTGTGTCTTTTGCATCAGCTCGCTGTTAAAGCTGACGATTTTAGGTATTTAGTTACTGCACTTACAGTACATGTATCCCTCTTGAAAAGGGCGTTGCTAAATGTCTTCTTGTTACTGTCATGTCCAAAAAAGAATGATACATTTTTATTTATTCATTTCTTATGTGATATAGTCATTATCTTTTTGGATCTTGGGGGCTCCAGATGTTTAATACAAAGGAGACATTCTGCATGATGTGTATTTTACATTTAAATGTTGATGTGTCAGAGGTGGCCGAGTTGGTTGTATGAACCTGCTCCTGCACTGAACAGCAGAATGACACATCAAATAAAAAGTTTAATACACATGTGAAATCGTATTTTTATACTTTTATACCAAACATGAGGTGAAATATTGCAGTTGTGGATATGATGAGGTCTAGTATAATTACATTCAATAATTAAAATCGTCTATGTGGACACACACCAATCAGAGGTGAAAACATTAAACAAATCATCCATAATCCATACAGAAATGTAGGATCAGTTTACACTTGGAGCCACTGTTTTGATGACTGGCAGTTTGACTTAAAATAATAAATGACTTGGGGCTCGACTTGGAAGTTAAGGACTTGAGACTAGACCCAACTTGAAACATGATGACTCGAACGACTTGTCTGTGTTCGTTTAACGTTTTCAATTCATTGTCATACTTTTTGAACAGGTTAGAGAAATAGACAAAAACAAATGAAACTCTGGACTTTCTTGAGACTTGGACCAAATAATTGGGTGTTACGTGTGCTTCTTGCTGAGCTGAGCCGAATACAGTCTGCCATCAGGGAGAGCTAACATCCCATGTCCCATGTAGACAGGCGGCGGGAGCCACGCCCCCCCGGCACGTCACCAGAGGAGTGCCTTATAAACGTGTTAAACCAGAGCAACCGGCTCACCTCCTCTCAGGGACAGGGAGAGGGACCGGGACAAGGACAAGGACAAGGACACTGAAGGGAACCGGCCGGCAGTTACTGAGCTGTTGTTGTCTGTCTTCGGCCAGAAAGCTTCGTGTCGCGAGTGGGACCAGAGCAGGGGAGTTTTGCTGACAGTCCCCGGGCAGTGAGCACAGGAGACTACCGGAGAGTACAGCAGCTGAAAAAGTTTCCATCCGTCTCGTTCCCGCTCGAGCGGAGGCTGCTGCTAAATCACCTCGTCAGCCCGCCCGCCTCCAGCTGCAGCCAGGTGAGCAGTGGACCCTTCTGTCCGACATGTTAGTGTAGCTTCACTCTCCTTCTGCAGCACTGGAAAACCACACATGTTCACGTCCTCCCATTATCGCCTCCACGGAAACTGACGGCCGTATGTTTTTTTGTAGTAGTACGACTAATAACTCATGGGTGAGCAGGAACCTGCCGCCAGAAGATCCGTCTGTTCAGGTTAGACACTTTAAGGAGCAGGCTGTAGCTTAAAGGAGCAGTCAGTAGTTTAAATGAGTTTTTCTCTGCTAAACAAACTCTCTTTTTTTCATAACTGAATAAACGGAATACTTATTAAAACTGTAAATATAAAAATGCTGAGAGTCTCTAAAAGTACGTAGTGCCCCTTTAAGGTTTGGATCAATTCTATTGCAGATTTTTGTCTTATTCAAATAACTAACTAATGTGATGGGTAACACTTCATAATAACCATTGTAAGAAATTGTAGATTTAGAGTTAATCCAACTTAAGGTAATAGTTGACTAATAATTGACTATTGAGGGACAGTTAAGCATTTAAGAAGCATTTATTAAGTCATTGTTTGTTTGTAAAGTTGTAACTGATGATGTCTTTACAATGACATGGCTTATAAAGCATTTCATAGTTTGTAAGCAGTGAATTACCATTAAATTAAGGTTAATTAACTATGAATTTACCATTTATTAGTTATGGTTATTATTAAGTCTTACTCTGTAATGATGATGACGAAGACGCTAGAAATAATAATGAAATTAAGGAGGAGTAGTTGTATTAGGAGAAGAAAAATGAAATGATATAAAATTATTTAATTTGCCTCTTTTTTTTCCCTTCTCTCCTCATTTTATCAAACACGTTAATTCACATATGCAGTGAGCCACTGGTTTGTACTGAAAAGAGAGAGAAAGTGAATCTGTCCCAGTATGACCATGACTCTCTGTGCTACTGGAGACTCTGGAGATGTTGCTGCTTTCATACTCACTTGGTCGCTTTCCCCTGATCTGTGTGTGCTGAGGTTATTTGTTACTGATACCTAAGATGCAGAGTGACTGTGACATTGGTGGTGGAGCCATGTTTCATTGATTGTATTTATACAAAAGACGGAAGGAGGTAATAACTCCTGGATAAAATGACTGCCCCAATAAAGTGGTGTCATTTCACATCTAAGATCTATTGGGCTGTAAATTAGGTCGTAAACTGCCGCTAAATCGTTCCCAAATTACAGCCGAAATGTCAGGAAAACAATGTGGACCCGTGTCTGATGGCTGATAGGTCGAACCTTTGAACAAAATCTTTTTTTCCTGCCTCTGTGTCAATGTGAGCACAGCAAGCAATTGGAAAGAAACAAGTGAAAATGAATGCCAAGACTTCAGTTTTTCAGTATAGACCAAAGTTGCAAATCACATTGCCTCAGGGGCTTCACAATCTGTACAGTGAACAACACCCTCTGGCCTCTAGTCTCTCGATTGGAGTGAGAAAAAAAAAAACAACTTTCTACCAGGAAAAAAGGAAGAAAGCTCAGAAGGGTTCACAGAGGAGGATCCCTTACCCAAGACAGACAGAACAGAACAACAAAGTGGCGGAGTTGACAAACTACAATGACAAAATGTCTGAAACATATAGATTATAGATAGGGCTGGGAGAGTAAATGCATATATGTAATGGGATTACAGATACAAAGGGGATTATTAACAGGATTACAATTTTAAATTGAATAACTATATACTCATCTGTAGTGTCTTAGTGATATTCATCTTCTCTCATCTCTATTTGCATATGTTTGGCATTGAGTTTATTCGAAAGTGACAGAATAATAAAGCTACTTTTTGATTTGATTATGTTACTTAATACATTTTTGAACATGCGATTAGTAACTGTCAAACTGAGCAGGCCGAGGCGTCGCTCCGTGGTGCCCGAGCCACACGACCTCCTCACCTCTGTGGCGACCTGCAAGACGATAGGCTCCACAAGCAAAAATACATCAGAATGGGATTTTTGATCCAGATGCATGATTGTATAGCATTAGTGAGCAATGATCTATTCATAAACATTAACTTGTCCGGCCAGTAGTTTACACAATAAATGATCTCACTGCAGTATGTGGGACCACACAATCTTTTTAGCTTGATCAGTAACTTTAATATTTTATTGAAGTTGTGGCCCATTAAATTTCTATTGACTAGTTGAACAATCTGCCCTTTATTTGACTCCTTTCTTATCCTAATGCATGTACAGAACCTCAGTTACCAGTCATCGTCGTGGATCATGAATAACAACCCCTGCAATGCCTAAAGGTGATTATTAGGCGTTAACCAGTGTTAACCAGCGCAGGGTGTGATAGGAGCTTTAATCCATGAGTCTTTCTCGAGGCGTAGGCTTTTTAATGGAAGCAGATAACATATCATTATAACCTTAAACTCTTTATGCTAATAGGATATTCATATTGTCATGGACTTAATGAAGACAAAATTAATCCTGTGTGAGATTTTACAGTGTGTGTGTGGTATCAGCCTGTTGCATTCAGTTTGAGCGAAATGAGTCATTATTGGCTCTGTCAACCTGAAAACTGCATGTAATCCATCAGAGTGTCCAGGCTGCAGTGCAGCTGTGTTTCTCTCCATTAGCTCCTGTTTTTATTGACTCCTTCATCAGAGCGTTTGTCAGAGCAAGAGTAGCTGCTGATTTACTGGCCTTTGTGTTGCGCGAGAGGTTACAATTGTCTGTCAGACTGAACAATGGGCGTTAGAAAAGGTCAACTTGCTTGAGATGTGTATCTCAGGGGAGTGACTAAAAGCTACAGTTAATTCAGCAGCTTTTATAACCACGCTGTACTGAAGTCACATATGTATTTATTGCGTTTCCAGATTAACATGGTATTTATTCATTTATCCAGCTTTTACTTAGTAATCAGTAATTGTTGTAAATTGTTGTAATTGTGTCCTGAATGGGTGAATTCAAATTTAATTTTTGCTGCAGATGTTTATCCGTTATCACTCTCCTTGATAACTAATAATCAGTGTCAGAATAGGCCTTAAAAAACATATTGTTGGACCCCCTACTGTGAAGAATGAAATAAAGAGCACTTGAGAGAGAATCTTGCTCACTCAATCAGTCAAGACAGTGTTTCCCTAGGAGGAAGTTAGGAGGAAGTTTTGGCAGTCGTGCAAAGTGTGCCCAAACCCCTAACCCTAAATGTGATTTGCCAAACAGAGGCAGTTTGTTTTTTAACTCCCACTTTTCTTTCACATTCTCTTCCTCCCTCCCTCCCGCTCTCCCCCCTCTGGATTTCTCGCTCTTTCAGCGGGGGAGAGGAAAATCACATCGTCATACTGTATTTATTGATAATTATCAAAGTCAAACTCTATGCAAACGGACATGGCAGACAGGAACCACACTCTCAGGTGTGTTAATTGACCTAGATATGAAGCATCCATAGTGCAAAATAATGTAACTTCTCCCTTCTCTACTCCTCCTTCTCCTCCTCCTTCTCCTTCACCATCTGCATCTCCTTCTTTTCTCCTTCTCCTTCTTCTTCTCTCCTTTCCTTAGCAGTACCAGTCAAATTTGATCAGCGCTGGTGTACATAGGGGAAACACTGCAGGGCAGCAGGACAACAGGCAGTTTTATTTGCAAATTTCCTAAGTATCTGAATTACAGAAGCCCCAGTTTTTTCTTGTGATGACAAATTTAGATGTTATTGCTTTCATAAAATCCTGAGTTATTTATGTCATCAAATCAATCAGAGGTAAAACCTTGAAACTGCAAGTTCATAAGAAGTTCATAGTGTTTGCTTTAAATGTCCCTGAACCTTTCTTATTGTAGTTTTGATTATTAATGATCTCCTGATGAGTAAGCAGCATTTTAAAGTTGTCATGAAATTATCCCTCAGTGCATTCTGTATTGTGTATGTATGTGTATGTAACAATGTTGGACAAGTTACTTTCAAAATGCAATATATTTTAATGTTACTGTCTTCACAGGGTAATAAATTACTTATTAAACTATTTTTTAATTACTTTCAACAAAATGCCCTAATAACCTATAGCCTAGATATTTTTGAATGAAGGAAAGGCCTTGGACAAAGGGATAAGCAGGCAGACAAAGGATTATTGTCTGATATATTATTAGATAGGATTGAATATTTTTAATTGCAGGCTTAGTCATGTGAAACATGATATAGCTATACCTTAAATGATGTAACCTCTAATGACATGATAAGACAAACATCCCTTTTTCTATGGCTTCTTATTGTAGTCACAGAACAAGGAATGCATGGACATGTGTGATTCAGGGATGTAAATTAAAGTGCGCTCAGAGGATCAGGCTTCATCACCTACGAACTACAGCTCATTTCAGTCACACAGAGACTGAACCAAGAATTTATTGGCTCAACTATATTAAACACAAACAGATCCGATATTGATATGGTCATGTTCGTGTGGATGCATTCAACAACAAGCTATTCAGTTCAGTCGGTAACGCGGATTGTAACGCATTACATGGCATAACTTTAGTACATTAATACATTTAATTTATACATTGCTGAAATATTATTAGGAACACACTATATTACTCCCTTACGTTAAAAGAAATAAAGCATTGTAACCCCCAACACTGATAGTAAATTTAAAAAAAGAGCAGTGTTTGATTCCTAATGTAGTGGAGTAAATGTATGAAGGGGAAATTCTTGAATAAAGTACAAATACCCAAAAAAAGAAAAGAAAAAATCAACACCACTGACTTTTCATAAAAGCACAGGCGTTAATTCTAACAGTAAGGATGGCTCTGTTTTATTCTTGTGTAGCGCTAAGTCATGACAGTGTGGCAGGGAATCATTCATTTCATTATTTACACCTGAGCTTTTCTTCCTGTCACATGTGTAAGGCTGTGTTTCGAATCACATACTTTATTTCATACTAACCATGATGTCACATTGAGTATGCCGTGTGTTTGAACTGCAGTGTCCTCCTCAGCTCAGCAGCTACTTACAGCGCTGTGTCCATCTATGAACTGATTTTACCTTTCCTTCTTTATTCTTTAAACCACGTCTCTTTACCTTTTTTCTTTACTTTGCCTGTGTAGTATCCATGGAGTGGTAGACATAGTGTTGGCTCACATTTGTGTAAGTAGCTGGCACATAGCTGTAAGGAGGAGATGTTTTGTCCACTTTACTTAAGTATGAACAGTCTACAGGTAATGACATACTTAAAAGTGTGATAAATAGGCCGATTGAGTCATAAGTAGGCAGATAATACCTGGAGCATTTTATCAACAGATATAAAATCAAGGGTAAGTCACAAGTTAAATGAAGGTGTCGCTCAGAGATGTTATGTGAAGCTGCCTCAAAGGAAGGATCACAGGGAATGAATTCATCTCAGTGATTCCGACCATGATCGAGCCATATATGGAGGTTTTTTAATGTTTGGACAGAGGATGAAGAGGATGAATTCCACACTGGAGCATTAGCACAAACCTGAGCATCAACCAGCTGCTTGGTTACAGATAACAGAGTGAATAGTACTGTTAACAGACAGCTATACATGCATGTGTATGTGTCTATATGCATAGTTTCCATAAGAGAAGAATGCCTCAACAGTGACAGAAGTATACAATCTCTCTTTTCTCTAAATAATCTTAACATAGTCCCTCTTAATCAGCGTGTCCAGGTGGAGAGCATTTCTTCATGTTAAATGAACAAGGCACATGGTTCATTTATGATTCATGACCATCATTCTACAACAAAATGCAAGATGTAGTATTTACATGGGACTCACAAAACAAAAATAATATGAATGAGCCATTAGATAATAAGTCATGAAAATAAACAATTTGCTCCTAGTCACCACGGACAGATTTAACAGAATAAGAACACGGATGACTGATTTTTTAAACATTCTGACCTGTGGACAGCTTAGATTATGCAGTCTTGTTTAACACTGAAATATCATTATTAATGCGTCCACTTCCCGAGACTGACAGCACATATCAAGGCGATGTAATGCAGAAGATGATTTTATGCAGGATTTGCATCTTAACTGGATAAGAATTGTACCGGAGAGCTATTTGGCAGATTGGAACATCCTGAATTAACACAGGTGTTGGTGTGATGATTACAGTGGCTGCTCCTCTGCAATTAGTTCCACGTGTGACCAGGAATATTTAACTCAGATTAAGGAAATGTCACGTGTTAGCCTCTGAAGGATTTAAGGACTCATTATCTGGACTGCTTTCACTAGCTGCAAACTATCCAAAAGAGATTCTAGTGATAACTGCAAGTAAATGATAATAGAAGGGACAAAAGGTGGAAGAAGTTATCACGTTGGTGCATGAGCTGTTTGATCCATCCACAAATTGCGCTGACTTTATTTCACAGGGGTGGAAGCTGTTGTATTATGCAGACTCGGCCCGCTAATTGATTTCACGGCTGGTGATGTGCCGCCCAAAGGAATCTGGCACTGAAGACAGGAAATAGATGGGGGGAAAAACAGCAAGACCATTGAAGCACAGGGTGACATAAGACATCCTGTGTTCTCACTGTAAATCTAGTAAAGTATTATATTCATGTGACGTAACAACCACTTCACATTTATTGCTTATAATTCAGTTGTCACATGGCAGAGTTTAGTCAGAGGCTGAGCTTTGTGATAACTTTAGAAATAATGATCATTTCACTCATTCAGATGCATTCAGCAGCTGTGGTGCAGTGCTGTAGTTCTGTATGTGTATGTGCTGGCCCAGGCTGCTACTGACATTTATTTTTATAACTGATGATACTTTTTTTCATGATTTATTGGTAATTTCTAAAATGTCAGACAATGTAAAAAATGCTCACAACAGTTTCCTCAGGGCCCCAAGTTATGTCTTCAACACTGCTTCTTTTAAACAAAGGAAAGAGGTAAATGTTCACATTAATGAAGATGGAAGCTTAAAAATGATTGAAATGTTTAATCCATTATCATAAGAGTTAATTATAAAAATAGCCTTAGTACTATAATAGTATTCAATAGGGCCCAGCTGATTTAGATTATTTTTTGGTCAATACAGATATTAGGCAAACATCAAACATTCAGATATAACAGCCAAATACAATTTTAAATAAAAAAGACTATAAAAAAAAACATATAAAACTATACAATATAAAGAAAAAAAGAATTGTGCCCTTGGAAAAACATCAGTGTTCCCTTGTCAAAACATAATTTGAAATGCACCTCTCTGATGCCTTCTAAATGTTAATTCACATTTTCTCTCTTTTTCACCTTTTGCAGTTGTTATTTTTTAGTTCGTAATGGTTTCAGTCAGGCAAGAGATCCTCTCAACATATCGTACGTTAATGAGAAAAAACCACACACGGTGCGCTGCAGTGAATATGATATACGTATACATGTGAACATGTATAGTAAAGCAAAGTTGATGCTAGCTGTAGAATGGTAAAAGTATTTGTTCATTATAATGAGGAGGTTCGCATATGTTGTGAAGGTCTCAGTGACACGGGAGTATTGGCCGTGGCTTCCCTCCTCAAGGCTTGAGCTGTTATCCTCAGGAAGGCCTCGTGTCACAGCTCCTTCCTTTTCACATTACAAGCCGCCATGGCCTCTCACACACACACACACACACACACACACACCACAGGCCAACAGGGTTTAGAAGACCACACTGCGGCATCTTGTCAAATACATTTCTGTGTTGGGTTGTGGCAAACTCCAGTGTGCTCTGCTGTGTTGTTTTTAGTGTGTTTACATAGTCCACATCAACTCTTTAACTGGAAAATTCTCACATGTCCAAAAGCTGATTTAAGAAGTGGACATGGACATGAGGATCCTGGGTATGATCGATTTTTCAGTCACACGATAGTACATGCAAACATCATATTCTTGGGCCTTTTTACAGAAGTCTAAATTCCAGTCTCAGCTTAGTTAAGGTAGGATTACAGTTGTTGGTATATTGATTGAAAATTGAGCTAACCGTCCTAACAGAAGAATTTTCCAAGTTAGGAAACATAAGTGTGTTTGGCAAAGACCTCGTCCTAAATTCAAAATAGTGTGAGCATCAAAATATTATAATTAAAATGCTACATAAAACACAACTGTTGGAGAGGCTAGCACTAATGTTAGCCTATTAGAGAAGCTAACACGGATGAATGGGGCTTCACTCCCAACACTTTGTCCAGTAATAAAACTTCCTTAGATTCATTCCAAATTCCTTCCTTATTCACGGGCCAGCACTGGATGTTACAATGTGTCATCACCTCAAGAGGGAGAATTTAGTGTGTTCACCCAGATTCATTTGTTTTGATCAAAGCCCAGCCGAGCTGAGGCGATAAAAACATGGGTCTACTGCAGAGTTAGTTGATTCGGGTGTATATGCAGAGTGTACACATTCCCATTACATGCACAAGTCCCATCTTAGCGAGTTTAAGTGGGATTTTTGACCAGTGGAAAAGGTATAAAAGAGGCTAACTGCGGCATCGCACTCAAGATATCAGGCATAGAATGTACAGATAACTCAGTAAGGAGAGGAGACAGATTAAAAAGGCTCTTACAACATCTATACACTGTAAGCTACCCAATGTCCACGTTTGAACAGGGACAATGAAGGCATCTGATAAGTCTGAAAAGGTAATTTTTTTGTGTATATATATTTTCCTATAGTCTTGCCCTCATTTTGTGATTTTAACTTGACTTTTGATTTTAACTTGCTAATTATGTGACTGCTGACCTACTCATACTGATCATATGACAATTTACCTACCTGCGTTGTCTGTCATGTGGTTATCTGCACCAGTCATGTAACTGCTGACCTGTCATCATTGATCATGTGTCTGTAACCTATAAATGTAAGAGCCCAAAGGTAGCTATTTTGTACTGCCCTGAATGCATAGGCATTTTTTTTTACTGTTGTTTTGATTCAACAGCCATGACTAATTAAAGGATTTTGAACTCATCACCCTCTTGAGTGCCTCAGATTTTTCTGCAATTCTGAAAGAACGAGATCCCTACACTGATGAGAACCAGAGGGACAACATTTTCCACAACAAAGCAGCACTCCTTGCATCCTGTTTTTTGACTGATGTTAGCCTTGAGTTTGTTGAGCAGCCAACTCTTTTTTGTAACAGGAAGATGAAGACATGCATTTAGTATTTTTTTTTTTTTTACTGTGTCACACAATTTAGGATTATTCCCACATTAAAAGCCAAACACTGTAATCTGTAGACAACTAAAAAAACAGATACTATAGCATGTCACTGGTTAATCAGAACAACAAAACTATCATGAAAGTGGACAGTAGAGCTGAGGAAATATCATACAGGTCAGAGTCTCCCATTACTGCTGAGCACATGACCAAGGCTAATCAAGTTCAACAGGAAATTCTTTAGTAAATGAACAAAGCTGGGTTCATCCTGAAAGGCTGAGGTAACTCTTCTCAGTTTATACAGTGATGCAGTCCTGGATACCATCCCATAGGTATGAATAACCAGATATATTATGTTCTAAGTAAACATCATGTCCTGTCTATAATCGAAGCCAGAAAAAGACCATAAGTGTTTATTTACCTGATATATGCACTGTAAAAGTTGGAAAAGGGCGACATTTCACAGTATGTGAGTGATTGATTTCAGCTTGTAATCAGAGATCAGAGAAAGTAATGCTAAGAATTGTGACATCAAGATTCAAGGTGGTTAATTGTAAAGTTGAATTTGTGAATTAAATTGACAGATTTTAAAAGATGGGCACATTAATGAACAAGCCTCCACTAATGGGAAGGTTTGGTCTGGGTGCATGAGGCTGTTTGTGGTTTGAATGCAGCCTTGGGCTTCTTAACATGATGTTCCTGTGGCTGATTAGAGCCAGGTGTCTACTCTAGGAAATGAGGGTATTGAGGGCATCCTGCTTCACTGCACAGGACCAGCTGCTGCAATCTCAAATAATCTTGTGGGAAGGCTAGTCGTAAAGCTAAACATGCCCTTGCTGAAATTAGATGCTCAGAAGACAAATTGTGCTGCTGTTGCTCATTTGGAAAATGAAATCTAGCCCTGCAATTATTTTATGTTGTTGTTGGCGCTAATTATAAATCATGGAAGCAGCTGAAGAGGCAGTGTTGCTGACTCATTGCTGGGTAGCACACTGCTATGTCTGTACCCGGTGTGGTTCAAAAGCAATATTATTCCCAGCTGTGCATGAAATCAGTTTGTAATGGAAAAATGAAGAAAGCAGAAATACAGTAAATGCTGCCCGACAGCATATGTCTAACACTGTCCATCAGCAGCTAGAGCTCACTTTTCAATTATGAAACAGTTCTATAATAAGTTTGGCTTTTGCGGAAAGAGATGATGAAGAACCGAGCAGCTGAATCAAATGAAACTACATTTCCAGAGAGTGTGGGCCATAACATCTGTTAGAGGAGCAAACGCTGCTCCGCTTCAGAGAGCGTCCTCACGGGACATGTTACCAAGTTAGAACAAGACTTATAATGATGTAGGTCCAGATCAGAGTGTGTGTGCTTTGTTTCAGCTTTGAACATTTGTTGCTGTGTGTGTTGTCCTGTCTGGATTTCAATTCAATGGATTCATAGACAGCATGACATTTTTTGTAGCTATGCCTGAATTTAGCATCCCCCTGGTTTCTTTCACAGTAGCCTACTTTGAAATACTGCAGACTAATATCTGTGTCAAAGACAAGTTTTTAAGCATAAATTAGATCCCGAACAGTGAAATGTTAATGTTAAGCTATAAATAGACTACATCACAAAAATGTGAGTATCTCTTCAGCTTGTGTTAACCACACGGTCATCTAAGGCCTTGACACACCAAAGCTGTTTGTCAGGGCCGTTAGCGAGCGTCCGTGGCTCTAGTCGGTGTGGTTGGCACCTTCAGCACCAGGTTTTTAAAAGCAGTCCACTGATATAACTTCATACTCCTTTAACACTGTTGGACTAAATGTGGAGAGTTTTAAAACAGATGATGAAAACTGATACAGCAGAACAGAGACATCACCTGTTATTCCATGTGGTCTTCATCCTAAACCTGGTGCCTACATTACCCACAGTGCAACTTAGACTGCCCCCAGTGACTTTATACTCCCTTTTTACATAGACAGTAGTACTTTCCGACACTTGTTCAAACAGTTTAGTGTGTAAAACTGGTGGACTTGCCCTTTAAGTATCAGTACTTTTGAGAAACCCATACTATTACCACACAGTGTTTCTTTACATTTCCACTGTCATGCTTCAATTGTTTGTCCTCTGTCCTTTCTTCAGGTTGCTATGGTGAACAGCAGGGTGGAGACACCCACGGTGGCAGTGATGGGTGGTGGCGGGGGTGCACCGGGAAGGTCATGTGCAGGATGTGGAGGTCGTATCGCAGACCGCTTCCTGCTCTTCTCTATGGAGCGGTATTGGCACACACGATGCCTCAAGTGCTCGTGCTGCCACGCTCAGCTGGGCGAGTACAGCAGCACCTGCTACAGTAAAGGAGGCATGATCCTCTGCAAGAACGACTACATCAGGTGAGACATGACATTACTGTCACATAAGGCAAAGACAGGCAGCAGGTCTTCACAGTTGAGCTGCTGGAACCTCCTAGCTCCTATTGTTTTGAAAAGAATTACATAAATGATCAATCATTTCTCAAATTAGTTGTAGGTAGATTTTTTTCTGTCGATTGACCAATTAAATAATTGAATAATAGTCACTTTGATTGGAATTTGTTTACTAGTTTCAAAACATCCTGCACGTCTTAATCCTCTCAGGTTACGCTCAAAAACATGACCGACAAGAAGTGTTGCGGTAATTATTCTTGTTATGTTAATTGATATAACAAAGGCTAGAACTCATATGGATTTAAAATGCATGGACAAACATACTTTATCTACATGATACTTCACATTTTATCAAAAGGTTTTAACATTTGGCTGAGGTGGAAAAGTTCTCATATGAAACCTATTTTGCAAACCAGTTACTCAAATGACATGTTGAGACCTGCTAAAACTTTGTCCTATTTTTGATTTCAAACAAAAAATTAGCTCAGTTGGGAGTCACATGTACAGGGGCCTTGTCCTTGATGCAGCTGCCTCGGGTTCGAGTCCTGGCCTGGGGCCCTTTGCTCCATGTTGGCTTTGTCAAATAATGAGCTGCAGCTTTATCGTTGCAATGCCAATTTTCAGCAGGTCGATTACCCCATTAGTTTTAAAAAGTGTCCAGTTGGACTGAAAGCCTGTTTCTCTATACAGCCTATTCTTCGTAAATGCTCATTGCTCAGAAGGCTGTGACAATACACATTTCACTATCACTAAATTACACGCTGTAAATAAGCAGGCATGTGGAGTAACAGAATCATTGGAGCTGTGTCATTTAATTAGGATACAAAAACAGTAACTGTATTGTATGTCAATAACAGAAGAAAGTACAAAAGATGTAATCAGATTACCAACACATTTTCTTACAGTGTGGATCATTACATTATCAGGATTACACTTTCAACAGAGCTGCCCGCTGTCATGCACCGACTGTGAGACTCACCTAGTGAATATTTCTCACATGCTTCCACGCCAACCGGTATAACTGATGTAACTGCTGACGATGTAGCACCTGACTTAGTCCTATCCTGCACAACCGGACACACTGAGATATTACACGCAAAAAACTGCAGGGAGAGTGTGTGTTTTTAGAGCAGTGGGTTTTGTTTTTGGGATACTGGACTGTCAGATAAAAATGGTCAGCTTCATCAAGGCTTGAGATAGAAGCTAGTGCAGATAAAGAGAAGAAAGCAGGTGAAAGGGCAGACCTAAGGGAAGAGGGCACTACTGCATGAGCAGGATGGACAGCACACAAAGTACATGTCAAACTGGTGATAGTAAAACAGGAGAGAGCCAGCTTGTGTCTGTGTTGTGTTCTGTGTAGACAGTGAGCCATTTAATGTCTGCGAGGCAGCCTGATGTAACACAGACGGGGATTCTGTTGGTGGCCATGTCTCCGGGGGCAAACACAGGCTGGATGTGGAAAGCCACAGCTCAAGGCCTGCTGAGGTGGAGCTGAGACACAGCACACTTTGTATGTCAGGCCAGTAATAATACATTGGCTTTTCAGGACCTCTCCTGAAATAAACAGAGCTCATACTGTACACTCAAATTACACCACCATGTGCAAGAAGATACACTGCATAGTCATGAGAGTTCTCTGTGTGCTGAAGACAGTCCACATTTAGTCCACATTTGAGACGTGTCAGATATACACGTTTATTCAGGTACATTTCAAACAGCTGATTGATATTCATGTGCTATAACAGTAGTGTTCTTCCGTATCGGAAGTTGGATGTAGAGAGGTTCCTGCTGTATCTGTGATGAGCCTGAGGTCAAGCTAACTCGACCAGCTCAGTTTTAATCAGTGTGGTTACAAACTTGGACTGGACTCAGTTCACTGTTTCTGCAGATTTACATGATAATGATAGTCAATACCACATTTCTTCTCTGAACTCACTCTAAGTTTGTGTCACATACATACTGAAAACTATTTATTCTTGTATTTTATGTGACTTCTCAGTGAAGCAGATGAACGCTAAGATTTTCCTGCAGCAAGTAGAAACTAGGTGGGGTGGCCAAATGTTTCTCTAGGAGGACCAAAAACCAAAACTTAATGGTGAGCCATGGCCAAAAGCAAACACCTTTTGTATTGCATAGCTACTAGCAGTGTTGTTACGAAGGAATACCATTGGCTGGGTGAGCCTATGTGTTTGAAAAGCCTACATGCGCTCTAGCATATAGTTTATATGAATGTGTTGAATTTGATGCTGAAAGCAGCCTCTGTAATCATAAAATCAGTGTATGAGTGGTGTGAACCTGCCTGTGTAGACGTATCTTACTATCTGAATGATGCGCTCATTGAGTAGCAGGAAGCAGACTGTGCCTCTGACTTCAGACCAGCTTTTTGTTGGTCTATGGCGCTGTCACTTTCTGCCATCAGTTCGCTTAACCACACCTCAGTTTAAGACAAACATGCCCAAGGGTGTTTGCTGTTTACACAACGTGGGCGCTGGGTGCAAAAATGATAACTGCGTCTGTCTGAAACTAGCAACAACACTTGTGCTGTGCATTGCTTTGCACCGAGCATAAGCTAGAGCCCAGTCAGGTACAGAAGAGGCTGTGAGTAGGATGGACAGCATATTGTTCTTCTGCTGGAGAAAATAAGTAAATGATTGTAAATAGTTGTAATGTAGGATGCTAGTGGCCATCGCAGGTCCAATAGTTCAATACAACCGTGCCCTGGTTCATGACCCCTCTGTTATGTGTGCTTTCAACAATGTTTTAAAAATATAGCATCCATTATGAATTGAAGGAACACAGACACTGAGCTGCATTCAGACTTAATTCTAGTTATTCTAGATCTAGTCAGCCTACCTTTCTCTATCAGACTCCTGTCTAATATAAGCTTGGAGAGATGAGAGGAAATGGGATGTGAGAGATGGGGTGACACGTCAGATTCAAACCCAGGGCCACTGCAGTGAGGACACAGCCTCTGTACATGCTCCACCAGCTGAGCTGCTGTGGTGCCTCAGTCTGCGTCTCTTCATGGTGTTTCACCGTTAGCAGTTTGTTTAAAGTTTGTTAGGTTACACTTAGTTTGGTCGATCCTGAGTCATAGACAACATAGTGGTGTAATTTCATTGTATTTCAGTGAAGTTTGTGGAACATCACGTTAATAGTGTGTTTGTTTTTTTGTTTGTTTTGTGGCCATAATAATCGCATCATAAAAATTTGATACCATCACATCCTAAGTTTACACTGTTTAGGAAATATCGATTAGAAAATTGTGTAAAGTACAGCCACATAGTATCTGTTACCACATCAATCACAAAGGAGCAGATGTGTTTTCATTATGCTTGTTAAACAAAAATAGCATGCCTCCAACTCACCTGAAGCCCACATGCAGGCCTTTTTTTATTCCTTAAATAGCCCCAAACCAGAGAGACAAACCTCTGACTTAAAAGGTAACACCACCAATTTCCTATATTAAAGTGTTTTTTCAGGAGTACTGCTGCATATGTGAACAAAGTAGTGTAAAGTGTTTTGAGGCTTCAGAGGAAAATAGGTGATATCTCTTATCTTCGGTTTTGATTTTGATCATTTGTTCTAAAGCTGTACATAATGAGTTAGAGGAGTGTAATGTTGTAACTACTCGACTGGTTCCTGGACTGTTCCAAACTGGTTCATGGTCGACTGAAGCCCAACTAATCAAGGTGCATGACAGGGTCCATCATGTGAATTTCTGTCTTGTGTTGACCTGTAGAATTATTATTTGTTAGTGTATTTGTGGTAGGTGGCAGTTTATTCGTGTATACTATTAGTCAGCTGTGCCAGGTCTTCATATTGTCTGGCTTAAACTTGACATTTATTCAGTTTTATCGCTCATGTTAGCAGACTGCTCTCTGGCTCTGTGGATCAAGACCAATAGCTAAGTTGGAGAGCTGAGGTGCACCAGAAAGTGCTGACCTGAGGCCTGGTTCAGGTCGGGTCCTCAGATCTTCACCCTTCATGCCAGTAAAGCAGGATGAGCTGTAACTGAGCTTGGAGAAGTGTGTGTGTGTGTGTGTGTGTGTGTGTGTGTGTGTGTGTGTGTGTGTGTGTGTGTGTGGGTGGGTGGGCGGGTAGCTTAATTAAGAAGAACAGGAATCCTCTCAGGCGTTCTCATTAAATGACTGTTTGGATTAAGATAAAAAATTCATTACTCTGTGCAGTTGCTGAAGGAGAGAGAGCAAGAGAGAGACTGAGAGAGAGATAGAGAGAGAGAGAGCAACAGACAGACAGAGAGAGAAGCACCCAAACTGGTCAAGTAGGTGTCACAAGGCATCACTATCACAAGAGCTTGTAATGATGGCAGAGACCTGAACCTGCTGCAGCTCAGGAGCTGACATGCCTCCAGCCTCTGATAGACACAACAACACTGACTGTTGCTGAGAGCTGCCACAGTCAGAGAGCACAGAGCTGACTTCTCTTCTCCTTCTCTTCTTTATGTCTGTGAGCATTTGTTGAATGTGCTGTTTTTGCCAGGGATGTTGCTTAAAGGAAAAGTTCACCAACAACATAAACTTCAGGCATTACTCTCCCGTGTCATTTCTCCTAAACCCCTCCATGCAGATGGAAAGTCAGGTGAAGTTT
The DNA here is from genome assembly GCF_904848185.1 of Acanthopagrus latus. NCBI lineage: Eukaryota > Metazoa > Chordata > Actinopteri > Spariformes > Sparidae > Acanthopagrus > Acanthopagrus latus. The sequence continues at coordinate 3,700,479 of NC_051050.1, read as the reverse complement.
TGTAGCCCACAGAACATTTCTGGAGCTTCACAGCAAAACAGTGTTGCAGCATTCTCCTAAACAGCTGAAGTAGCTGGAAACTTGTTTTAATATGCCCTGAGATCCCAAACTGATTAAAGATGTTATTTACACTCTAAACATGTGTTAGAGCTTGTGCATACTAATGCTTTTAGCTTAGCACAATAGTGAACATTTGGGTTTAAAAAAGGGGCTTGTATGGAGCCATACATATACAAGTCCCTAACTTTCTGTCAGCATTAGGGTGAATGGATAATGACTTGAAAAGTTGTGCCAAATGTGCTGATGCTGCAGAGCTTGTGTTTGATGAGTGAGTTTAGTTTATTCTCACCAGAGGCCAGCGTGGTTGAGGTGTTTCTGTCAGATGCAAATGAAATATAGATGGCTTGTAAATAATGCACATGACCTGGAGGTGCCACACAACAGCAAATCCACATGGCTGTGATTGCTATGGCAACGCACGGACATTGCATACAGCAGTACAGGCATGAGACAAATTTCACAGACTTTAAGGATCTCAGTACAAGCAAGCAGCCTCCCCACACTCAACCAAACAAGGAAGCATTAAGTTTGTGCTGCAGGATGAGTATGAGCAGAGCTGAGTCATGAGATGGATTTATTTTACTGCACCAATGTAATCACAAGCCTGGAAATGTCAAAACAAGCTCTGTGTTTCATTCAAAAGCACCACACAGCTCCATGTTGGTGCACTGTTTGAGGTTTAGGTGAGACAATGAGAGTTCCTGCAAAGCTTGTTTGAGTCATGGATCCATCCACTCAACACGACAGACCTCTGTAAAGGTATGATGGCATCAGCCTCATGGCTGCAGGTCTGCTTCTGCAGGATGAAGACTGCACAATTAATTAAGTGACATCAGCAACTGGAAGTTTAAAAAAAATACTATGAGCGGTGAGTGGTAGATCTCCCACCAATCATCATCACAAACTGCATGCAGTATGTGTTGTGTTGAAAAGGAAGAATTTGACATAACAAGATTAGAACTTCATGAGGATGGGGCTCAGTGAACAATGGATTATGACAAAGTTACCTGCTGGACAGACCTCATACCTGAAACATGACAGGAAGAGCTCAGCTCACATAAACAGATCAACATCTGCTCAACACTCAGTCAGGACACTGAGCTCTCCATTGTGAACTAAGCATATAACGACTGGAGTCTGAACTGTGTTCAGCAAAAATGTGTTTGGCAGTGTCAAATAGCAGAGGACTGCTGAGGGTAACAATAATCAGCCTGCATCTGAAGTGAACTACACTGCTATAAGTATTGGCAAAAATGTCTTCTTAATTTCAGCCTCAAATAACTGAAATGAAAAGAACTTGGAGGACTTTCAGGTTTAGGTGCTGAATGTGTCAATTTAAAAACGGCCAAGATGGTGGTAGTAAGGATGGACAGAATGAAGATAAGGGGAAAAACTGGGGGGACTTAAGGCGGTGAGGAATGTAGAAAGAGACATCCTCATACAAATAAATCAGACCGTCTTGAAATGATCAGTTCCTTATTAAAGAAACTTTGAGCACTAAAGTTGTGCTTTTGGAAACGTACTGTGTGAGTTGTGCATCATGTCCAGTAGCTGTTAACAGTGACAGATGGTTTCATCCGCAGGCTGTTTGGACACAGTGGAGCCTGCAGTGCGTGTGGACAGTCCATACCAGCGAGTGAGATGGTGATGAGAGCACAAGGCAACGTTTACCACCTCAAGGTGAGCGGCATTATGTCATTACTCAAACATTTACATTAGCACATCGTCACGCTGTTATCAGTGTGGTCATCGTGGTTATGAGATGGTACAAGAGAGTCATAGTGGCATCTCCTCTTTGTATATTTCTTCCCAGTGTTTCACCTGCGCGACCTGCAGGAACCGCCTGGTCCCTGGTGACCGCTTTCACTACATCAACGGGACTATCTTCTGTGAACATGACCGGCCGGGAGCAGGTCTGCTCAGTGGACACCCAGCCTCACTGCAGACCAGCAGCATGATGTCTGACCAGAAGGTGAGTCGGATCATTGCAGACTTCAGACTAAACTATTCAAGATCAGTGATACCCAGTGAAAACATTGACCCTTATCATCATCTTTTAGAAACGCCTTTAATTTGACATTATGTCAAATGTGCAGACTTTATTACAACACATAGACACACACAATGACGACAATAAAAACATAAGCTCTTACCCAAGTAGAGAGTCTGTAGATGTTTTCTCAACCACTGTATATATAATGTATTATACACTATCTTTGGCAGTCAGTCAGAATTCAGAAAACTGTTCATACATACATAAATCTGGGTTAAAGTAACAGTATGAAAAGAGATGAAGAGAACACAATGGGCAGTCTCAATTTAGTTTCCCTCCAAATGAGGTCCCAAATTTAACCGAATTTACAGAATGAATGTGCATTTCTATCTATTATTGTTGTGTGAATATGGCGAATGGCACACATTGAGATTAAAAGCTGGTGACACTAATACTCTGCTTGGGATATGGCACAAAGTGATGACGTAATTAAAGAAGCAGTTAAAGTCAAATGATGGAAATCTGTGTAGAAAATATGGTAGAGACATGACAACATGACTGTTGCAGTGTACCAGTGATGATAAACAGCAGTCTCCTGAATGAAAGGCTTGTGCTTGTTTGACCCAACCACCTGTCCCCGGCCTCCTCCGCATGCAGACACTTTGCTCTTTGTACTAGATTTCCTCACTTTCTACGTTGTAGTAATTACTACAGGTGCTAGAGGTTGTTGCCCAACACACATTAGCTGCTATACAGGTGATCTATATGGTAGTTTTTCTGATGTGGAATGGCTGAACTGGTGGATGAAAATGGATTTATGGTGTGAGAGCACAGGTGTTACTAGTGCCATTTACTACGTCTTGTATCTGCTGTTACAGGTCTGCTGAGGAGGAAGAAGTTGGAAAACCAGATGTGTGCCTTCTCCCCCCACTTTTCTCCTCTGTTTCTCCTTCACCCTCCTCCTCCACCTGTAAATCCTGCCATTGGCTGACTTCATTCTGATGGACTGTCACTCCACAGTCTGGATGTAGTCATACTGCTACAGCTCCAGTGTTTTGTTGGAGGCTCAAGAATGCTGAGGATGGTTGGAAAGTGTTGATGCAGTAGAATGTTGTCTGCTGTGAACTATGGCCATATTACTGATAAGAACTAACATGGGAGACTGTCATGGAAGGATCATGTTTGTGTGAGTTCAGCGGAATCATCTGTAACCTTTACCCAGCGAGCCAGAGTTGGTGTTGAATAAACAAGCAACAACTGACAGCTATGTGATTCCTGCTGAAGATGAAGTATATTTCCAAAACAATCAGTGAGACCACGCTTGTACTGTGACCATATGTTGGTTTGAGGAAACATGTATGGATCTCCTGAGTCGTGATGTCAGCTGCTGGATGTTTCCTTTCACACTTCAGGAGACAGCTGAACAACAAAACATCTATATTGATACTTAGACTTGTTCTCTGTGTGATGCTGTATGAAATATTCAACAAACATGTTAGTGTCTGGGCTTTTCTTTTGTTTTTGTGATAGTCTGAAGTGATAGCATTCCTACCAAAGACAGAGGAGCTTGAGTTCTCCAACTTTTGTACAAAACTGGTATCTTCTGGTAGCTAAAATGTACTTATACAGGACCAAACCAGGTTTTGTCATGTTTTAGCCCATTAACTACAAATTGTGTATAAAGGGCATTTATTTACCTTATTGATAGACAGAGAAAAAGAGAGAGAGAGAGAGAGAGAGACAGAGAGAGGGGGAGAAAGAGAAGCCCTTATTTCTAATTAACCCTGTTATCCAGTTCACAGATTTACATGTTCTGGTGTGTAAATTCATGCTTTCCAAAAGTTTTGTCTCTGGTCGGCTCCACTGGTGTTTATAGCTTCCTGAATGAACAAAAACTTCACCAGCACACATGTCATAGACAGATTATGATCTTCATTAGCTTAATTCTCACTACCCAGCAGGCCACTAATGTTACAGCTTTGTAATGGTCTTTGTATGATGTTAGCAAGCTAACTGCTGGGTGCTAATCAAAGTCACACACGGTTGCCGAGCAAATGAATTCCTGCAGTTTGAACATTTGTTTTTTCTTAAACGGTGCCATATCGTTGTTTTTTTGTTTTATTTTCTAGGGCTATCAAGTAACTTCACAGCAGCAACACACACATGGTGCTTCACCTAAGGTTGAGTTGTAGCAGCGGAGGTGTCAGACAAGCACAGATATGTTTTTGCATGTTGTCAAAGCCTCAGAGGTTGTGCCCCCGCCGCTGTGATTTACAGCTATGTGATTTGACAAACAAGCCATTCGTTTATATGACCCCCATCACCCACTTGGTCTAAAATGTACCGGTCTGTGCAGCTGACAGCAGAGCAGTGGTGCTAAACTCTTTCATTCAACAGAATGCTAAATCTGGCAGTCTGACACTTACCAGAAGAACAATGTTAGATCTTTGCAGAGGTAGTTCTCAAGTCATGCTGGGGATACTCACATTGGGACAGGAATATTTAAATGACTTTATTTCTGACCTAGGCAGCCCACAAAAAAACAGGTATATCTTATTTTTCTCTCTTACATCACAGTTTGTAGCTTTGGCCATTGATTCTGTCAGTGATGATAACATAACGTGACATGATACACAACATCAAGCCATCATAAAACAACCTGTGCAGTCCTTAAAAGCAGCAATGCCATAGATTCAGCCTTTGTTGTTAAATTGTGACATATGTATATGAAGGAAGAGTTTGTAGAGCTTCTAACAGTGGGGCTTCTTCTCTGTATTTCACCTATATTCCCCAAAGGCCTAAACCTGATTCCAGTAAGTAAGCTGTTCTGGGTACAGCATTAAGGAGATTTGTACAATGATTCCTGACTTTGGTAGGAATGCAACCACAGTACTTCAGATCACAGCCCTCCCTCCATATGAATGGCCTTTCTTTAAGCTTTCTCATGATGTACTTTCTCCTTCTTCGGCCGTTAATGGTCATCAGACAACATGGACACTTTTAGAGTCCATACAGTGTTTGTAATTGTGTTTGGAAAGAATATTCTACAAGCCATTTAGCAGCAAAGACATATACTGTGCATTCTAAATGTTTATTGCAGTAATGGTCAAGTTTTTACAGTGGCTCACCTGTTTATAGTTTATGAAGTGTCGAAGGATTAGGAAGTGCACTAATATCCTGTTGTGATGTGTACTACAGTGTATGAGTCATGTTTTCTGTGTTGCACTTTGTGTTTTGGTTTTTTTTTTCAGTCAGGTCTTCGGGTTTTGTTGCTCTTAACTGTGTATGAAAAGAAATTAAGTCCTCTCAGAAGAACTAATAATAATGTAGCCTTTGAGCAGCTACAGCTGCAGTAAGTGTGTAGCAGCAAGTTACAGTTAGCTGCTTCAGACTGACGAAGAAGTAAGAAACGCTGGCGGTTCTCAGACAAACATGGCTGATTACCCCCAGGAATGGGATTTCAAAGGCCTGAGCTGAGGCCATTACAGAAGCAATTAAAGTGGGATGCGCTGGAGGCCTGCATGGGCTTGAGCTGCGCTCCTGTGTTGCAGCCTAATGAGGCCTAATCTGGTGAGCTGGTCTAATTAAAAGGGAGGGAGCTTTTTCCTGTGGGGTCCAGGCAGCCAGCAGTTTGTGCTCTCTTTAACCGTCTGAAGAGTCAGAATATACATTGTTTTAAACCTTAGAAAGTTTCTCCATCTTCATTCTCTGTCTGTTCAAATTAAAACCTTTAACTTGACATTTTTAACATGTTGGCTGCTCTCTGATCTTTCCAGGGTTTCTCCTCCGGTTTGTCATGATTGCTTTTTGGCACGTCAGACATGTTTAAATGAGTTTTTTTTATATGTACATTTGGCGTGGAAACTACAAGACCATCTTGTCCACACTAATTTGAGGACTGTTCCTTTTCCATATTGTTTGTGTGGCTTTCTGCAGAGCAGAATTAAAGGCTGAAGTGAAGCACGCAGGACTGGTGCAGGCACACATGAGTAGCCAGCTGTGACTCTTCAAATTAACGGGCCCACATAACTCAGCAGCTCCTCTCACAGGGTTCGTCCAATTAGCTTCACATTCACGGTAACAATGGGGCTTTTAATGCTAGTGTTTCAAAGTGCTCTTTCATAATGACAGAGGGCGAACACATTCCTCTGGTTTTTCAGTCATGACTCCAAGTGTGAGTCACACCGAGTTTTACTCTGAATCGACTGCAGCGCTTGTGTTCGTCCGTCCCCACGGTGGCTTCAAATCCCTATGAAGAGCTTGTGCAGTAAATAAGTGATAAGATAAAAAAAAGCCCCCACCAACACAGATAGCTTTGTATTAAACACAATTAAAGGGTCAATTAAATCAACTCACTAACCTCTAAACCATTGAAAGGGCTATGAGATGCTCCCATTGTAGCACATTTCTACTGAAGAAATAGTTTCTTTCAAACAGGAAGATTCTTACCTTATATTAAACCAAGGCCTGCTATTCGGCTGGGGAAAAGTTGCATTATTCAGCTCTACTAATGGAAATGTCAGTCTTTACCCCACAATCTTGTACAGATACTCCTGGTTTGGTAATCCCCTCACTTCTCAGGCAGTGCCTGCATCCAGCTCAGTAATTCTGTCCATGCACTACTTTAGTGACTTTATGACCAAACAGCTGCCAAACTAATGACATTCCATGTTTTGCGATCATTTTAATTAAAGATTCATAAAAGCAGGTAAAAACCCTGCATAAGTGCATACATAATCCTGCGTGTGCCTTGAGGATATAAACTGCAAGTGATGCAGGTTTCTCTTTATGTTCAGTATCTTCAAACGCCCCTTGCTGAGAAGAACAGAGTTGTCCCCCTCAATCGTCTGTATCATTGTGAACATATATTTTGAAATAATATGATAATACGCATTGTAGACTGGGTCACCCCTCCATGTGCCTCACAGTGGTTTGGTCCACTGTACCAACCTGCGCCTCCACAATCAGCAGTCTGTCAGAGTGTGTGTGGACAGTCTCTGGAGTGTGTTGCTGGAGGCTGACCTTCAGCGGTCACTTTGCAAAAGCGGAGACAGAAGATGTGTCTGGCGTTTTTTCTTTACTTCTGCCACTCTAAAGAGCACAGATAGAGCTTCAGATAGACTTCATTGCATGTTAACAAATGTCAGCATGCAAACACAAAGACGGAGACCATGATAGACAACCGACAAACATCAACACATCGGTATTTTCATAGTGTGAAAGTTAGCATGTTAGCGTTCAGCTCAGAGATCCCGTGTGCCTCAGTACATCTGAGGGAGGGGGTCGCCATGTTTGATCCGTCCAGATGTTGTTCATTAGAGCCTGTATGGCTGTTAGATGTGTTTATTCCATGTTCCGACACATCTTATCAATCGATTTGAGGATTAATTCCTGTGAAAGTGCATGTTAACTATTCTAAATGAATGCTCTATATCCTGCATCTAAACTGAACTGTCTAATAAAAAGGTGAGTGAGTAAATAGGTGTGATCTATAAGCTGGTAAACTGACTGATACTGAGTTCACTGTATCAAGAGATCCTCCAAAATCCCGTTCAGCCAGAGAGACGCCCATTTCTTCTGGAAGTTCTTTCTGATGTGTGGACAGCGATGTGGCTGTTATCTAGCCTGTCGAGTCGTTTACAGTAGCCTCTGAGCTCGCCTGCCTGAGATCGCCAGGCAGGGATCTCCACAGCTGTGGAGCGTGGACAGCGAAGGCCCGGTCACCTTTTGTGATGAGACGGGACATCAAGACCATCAGCAAAGCTGCAGATCTCAGGTAGCGTTCAGGCTCGTGGGGTAACAGCAGGTCACAGATATAGGCAGGAGCCTGAAAATGCATAGCTTTAAAAACAAGCAGTAAAATCTTAAAAACAATTCTAAAACTAAAACTGATAAAAGTTTATTTCAGCTGACCTGGGAAACATTTGTGCCAGTGGTGTTGTTGCACTGATGTGAGCACACAGTTGAGAGTCATCATGGTTTCAGCTGATTTGGTGCAGCTGCAGACACTTGTAATATTCATGGAAGAGGAGGAAATGACTCGAATACACAGGATTACCAAATTAAGTTCAGGTTCTTCAGGCAAACACTGAGCTCTTGAATTTGTTCAAGTGCTCTGATGGGATGACCAAACAGCGTATATAAAGTTTTTTTTTGGTTGGTAAGAAAATAGTGTCTAATGCTAATTGGCTGTTTAGCTTGTGAACGTAGCCTGTAGTATATGTATAACGTTGCTGACAGAGCTGAAGAGTTTGCTCAATTAGATTATAAATCCAACAGTTGGCTGATTCTTACAGATGGCTCATTTCGATGCCACGAGCCCTTTTCACATGAAGGGCTCGCCATTGTTTGTTAGCACTGAACCAACCAATGGTCGCCAACTGTCAATCTAAACATAACGACTGACTGTTTACCAAATCATATAAACACTGTTATAATATGTCGTGAGTGAGATCCTGACCCACCATACATCCTGGAAAATTACAATGTAACTTTTTTTTTTTTTTTTTTTTTTTTTTTTTACTGTAAACGACATAATTAAATAATCATCATCAGTAAATAGAGGACCCTGTCTGACTCTCACTTGTTGGGAGGGAGGCTATTTTCTGGGGGAAAGTTCACTGAAATCTCAATAGGGAGGGCTGAACCATCACGATTTCTTTTCAGTGGAAGTTTCCAGAGACAGTAACTACAACAACACAGTAGTGGAAGCAGTGGGAGCCACCTGGCTCTGCTGCCAGGGACGGACGCTGTTTCTTGGGAAGAAGTGTGATGAATAGTCGGTAGGACAGACGCGTATGGATGCAATGTTTTTCTCCTCATATGAGATGCTGAAGACATGACCTGCTACAACTTCACTGTTGTGAAGGCGGAGGCGGATCAGAGCCAGAGCCAAACTGTCCCCCCTCTCTGCATCTGTGACCCTCACACAGACAGCGAGGTGGCGTATCGGTGCGTGATTCCGGCATTGAAAGCGCAGTGTGAATGAGGCTAGTGTCACCATGTTCACAAGCTAGTTGCTAACTTTATCTTTCTACTGTTTAGTGTCAGTCAGAGCTGAAAACAGATTGACCCAAACTGTGAGGCACTGACACTCTCTAGGTCTGACAGTATGAGCGACACCTTTAACATGACAGATGGTCATTGGACCCAGTGTTACCAAAAACATATTGATCATTGCAGCTTTACACATTCATTCTTATTATATTTTCATCTGTTCAACAACTTGTCGAGCAAAGAAGAACGAAGAAGAAAGAAGATTTGACTTTATGATTCAAAACATTGTTTCTGTAAAATAAACTGTATATTCTTCAGCATTCAAATGAAACAATAATGAAAACTAGTGTATGTGTTGTTGATGAGGGTTCTCAGTCGTCCAGGCCATGGTAATTCTGAGTGCTGTATTGTAGACAACTGGACGTGTTTCAGTTTCTTGAAGATATTCACCTAGCACTAGCAACCCTCATGAAGGCAGGTTGGGTGAACGACCCACAAGTGGTCCTAAAGACTCTGAAACTCACATGTGTCCTTAACGTCTCTGTAAGGACACTCCCACACAGAGTTTACAAGCCTGCAACTCCCCTCCAGTTAGTTAGAACTGAAGAAGCCTGTTGGATGCGAGGTGAAATGTCTTCAAGAAGCTGAAACAAGTCCAGTTGCCTACAATACAGCACAATACAGAATTAGAACATGTCTCGATTAATGTCCTGACACTTAAAGGTTTCTTTTTTCAAACAAAGTGTTCATCCATTTGTCGGCATGACATGATGAAATGACACTGTGGAAAACTGAAATTGTCGTGTAAGATTGAGATAACAGAGACAGACAATGATTAGCACTCCAAAACTGAACTTAAACGATTTGCTCACAGATACTGTCATAAACATCATGGGGTTGTGTATGTCTGTACATATGAGGCCAATTGTAAGTCGTACCCTCTGAAAACTTTTTCTCCTCGTCTTGTGTCTTTGCAGTCTTGCTAATTGGTTCTTGAATTCGTCAGGCTAATTAATGATATGCAGATGAGGCTTGATTGGTTTTGAGTGTGGCATGGAACTCACACCATGGAGGGAGATTGGGAGACCCCCCTCTTTGCTTATCAAGATATGGAGATAATTGCAATTAAAGTCATTTGCATGCGTTAATGAATTTGTCTTATGCTTGTCATGATCACAGACATGCAGTAAATAATTGATTTCCTATCAGCACTGAGCATGTCAAACTGCCTTTGTCACGACTGTGTGAAGTCGACAGACTGAAAGCTACCTGTATTATTTCACTGCTAGAGAGAGACATTGTGCTGCTTCTCCTTTAGAAGTGTATATGGATGTGATTAATATGTAAAGGTGTGTCCATCACTCAGTCCTGACCCTGAGCCCTGCTTGTCTTTTAGCTTCACTTCTTCTCTCCGTCGTTCCTGAAGGCGTGTCTGTGCTCACAGGTCAGTTTTAAATAAAATATAATCATATACACACAAGCTGTTTTAGGTGTGAACACTGGTGCATACCTGTCGCCAAACCACAGTGGCGCTGACCATCCGATGAGGAACTGGCGTGGTTTATGTGAGGGTGAGCATAGATATCCTCACTGAAAGCGAACTCTCCTCCAGGTTACGTTGCATTTGGAGATTGATACTTCTCAGCTGCCATGACAGCGGCTAGCAGAACAAGCAACTGCTAACATGAGTTGTTCAAAAACTTTCTTTTTAGTAAACTATGTGTGCCCAAACAGTGTTCTCAATGCTCGTGTTCATGTGTAGAGACCCTAGTGATACTACGAGCAAAGTTTCATATTGTGTTGAGCGTTCTTAGTGATTAAATAGTGATTTTGACGCTATCGTAAAAGTGCCCCTTGCACTCCCATTTAAAATGAGCTTGACCCGAAAAACGAAAATATAGTAAATCTTAAAAGTGTCTCTTTTGTCGAAATTATGCTTTTACACGAAGGTTTGACTCATATACATTAACAAAAAAAACCTAGGTTGCATTTTGGCGAGAGTTTTGCTTGAAAGGAGAGCAAAGAATGGCTCCAAACTGTGTGTGTGTGTGTCAAACTATCTGGCATATCAGGTTCATACAAGGAAAAAAACAAATCTAATTTTACAAGTAACGGTTGTTTTCTTTAGATCAAAGTCTTTATAAGAATAAAAATATGAGGATGTGAAAGACTGCTCTCTGCTGCAGAGTATTGAAATAAACCTTTTGTAATTTTGTGTTTCAATTCTTGAGTTCAGTTTTACTTTCTTGTAAAATTGATACTTATTCATGTGATATTTTGAGTGTATTTTCCCTTAAGGCTCATTTACACCCTGTTTACCTAACTCAAAAACAACTGCCTCTCTTATAAACCAGCTAAGCATCACTGCCCACGCACTTCAAAGTAATACAACCCCTAGTGGGCGCCGCTAAGAGTCAAATCTGTGTTGCACGAACATCCACTTTTCCTTCCCCATCGTCCAACCCCCAACGTATTCCTGTCCAGTCTCATCCCAGCTGTTCTGTAGTCACTGTTTGTCTCTGTGCTTGGACCTAGTGACATCATACAGATGTTTAACCTCTCCTCAAAAAGTTCTGCCATTTTTAAAACTTTTCCCCCTCATGTTGTAGTTGTGTCTTTCTTTCCCTATTATTTATACTGCTGCACTGCCCCACACAACTGCCTGAGGTACTGATCTTCGGTCAGCTTTCAAAAAACGTGAAAATAAATAAATAAATGAACGGACAGAAGGCCTCGTCCATATCTATGTAAATGAGCCTTTAGCAGTGACCCAAATACCAAACACTCCCATTGTGCATTAACATGGGCAACACAGAAGAACCGCACACATACTGTAATGAGCAAGAGCAGCAGCGAGTGTGATTGGTTAAATGAATTCAAAAAGAAACCGTCGCGATTGTGATATTTTTGGTGCTGCAGCGAACTCACCGCGAGGCTGCTCATCTGCTCAGTTCAGCATGGAAGATCAGCTTTTCTTTCAGGCACGGTGTTGAACACAGAGCACATATTGTGGATGTGAGTGAAACACACTCAGCTGCAAGTCTTTAAGCTACATATGCTGCTGTTGCTCGGCCATTGACAGACTTGTGAAGTGATTTGAAGAGAGAAAGTTTCTACATCAGCACCAGTGACTTGTACTCTAATGCTGTTTTTTCCATCACATCTGCCAGCCTGGCTCTACTCAGCCTGACTTGACACAGCCAGGGTTTTACATTTCCATCACCACTGGACTACCTGCCCTAAGGTGTGTATTAAACCAATGACGCACTTGTTCCGCAGTTCTATTGATGAATCACTGCTAACAAAGTGATTCTGCGTATTCAGTAACAAACTAGTGTAATTTACCACAACTCCTTTACAATAAACGCCTCCCATTACTTAGTCACTTAAAGGAGAACTTCGGTCGATTTAATCATGCAGCTTCATTGTTCAAGCTACCCTTGACTTGCCAGTACCGAAGACGTGAACACATTTGGTCCAACCCTTACAGGGCTCCGTGAATGGAGAGTTAGCATTGACAGCTAACAGCATAGGGTCAGAACTTTACACTGTGTTTTAAGCTTCTTAACATGCTCCACAACTCACACCAAAAGTCATGCAACATCAGCAGACACCTTACAACACAGCGCTGTAGCGTGTATGACTCAAAATGAATAAAAAAGTAGTTAAAACAGTGTGTTTGTGCAAGGAGCTACATACCGGTTTGTTGACATCCGTGTCCTCCAGTAGTTAGACCAAACTAGTCAATCCGTAGAGCTTGCACTTACTCCCTCACTGGCAGAGACAGAAACGTATTCCAGCATTTTCGTTTTTCTGTTCATAATGTACATGTCCATGTTACAGCCTGTCATGAGCCACGAGCCTTACAATAGCCTGTTGAGCCTGTTAAGCACACGCTCGATGGATTGACTAGTTTGGTCTAGCTGCCGGAGGACACGGATGTCAACAAACCGGTATGTAGCTACTTGCACAAACACATTCTGACTCTGTAATCATATCTTTACCTTTCCCCATCTATCTCCTTAACCTGGCTTGAAAAGACATGTGTGGTGATGTGGATGCACATAACTCCTGCTAGCTTCTGGTCTAGTTGTCCGCAGCTGTTAGCTCTAAAATTAGCGCAAGTAAGTAGAAAAAGACTGATACGAAACTGCGATAGGGGGCAGCCAAACAAATCAAAAATCCCGCTCTGCTGTTCTATTACAGCATAAAATATTATTTCACTTTGTGGTCTGAATTTGATACATAGTTACAGAGACAGGGATACTTTCAGGGATAGCTCCAGCTGGAAAAGGCCACCAAAAAACAGGGACATCTGGTCACTTGATTGTACTTGCCAAGTGGACTTTGGCATGGACTTGAAGCTGAGTCCAAACCTGACCAGATGCAGGACCTTTCTTCACACTGAGCGCAACATAACTAGCTCCAATACAAACATGGGTGGACGGTACCATTTGTACCATCAGAAAGAAAGAGGCATAAACTTTACAGTTACATTCAAAAAAAGAGACATGATGTCTTTACGTTAGAAACACACTGAGAACTGACAATCACACACTAAATGTACAGTATTATTACGTCATGTTGGTGCTTTGTGTCAAATAACATGTCACAGCAGCTTACACCACTTTCCAGCTAGGTTTGGTAACTTTTTCTGGAAGCCTTCTTTTGTTGTATTTGTAGAAAATCTCTTTACATCCCCAACAATGTCCTGACACATATAAGAAAAAACATCCACGGTGGCTAGCAGACCTCTACTAAACACATCCTGACATCTCATTTGGCCCTCATGAAATGTTTGAGCAGACTACCTGTCTCTCTATACATACACAGTGTTGGAGGTAGAGCCGCGTTGATTCCTATAAAATGTGCTCAGTGGTGTTTTACAGACGCTTCTTTCACAGTGGGTCTATTGTTTCTTTCTCTTCTCTTCCAGCAGTCAGTGACGTCAGTGATGGACATCCACAACATAACGCTTCAGATAAAAATCATAGAGTAGCTGTCTTGCCTCTGGGAAGAGGGAATGGGGTCAATAGAACGGTCAAATAGCACTGGTCTAATATCCCACTTAAACCCGCTAAGATCGGGCTTTTGTGTGCAATGGTTAATGTGCACACTCTGCATTTACACCCATGTCAACTGACTCTGCAGTAGACCCGGGTTTTATCACCTTAGCCCTGTTCATTGCTATGAAAGCTGGTCATTGGTGTTCAGAAGACAAAAAAGCTTGACTTCCCAGCTGTGAAAATACCTGGATCACCAACTGAGCTGGTTAACTTCCAGTTTAGCACCCGGCTTACTTGAAGGGGGATAAAATAATTTAACTGTGGGGCTTTTCCAGACTTTCCAACAGTTGTTGGGCCATATGGATCAAATTATGATGGTGAAACTGTTTCATGGGGTTATCCACCATTTTATGGATGCTTCTTTCACAACAAATCTATTGTTGTTCTCTTCTGTTATAACTGTTTCCGACACATACGTAATGTCAAATGTACAACATGACGCTTCAGATAAAAGCCACAGACGAGCTGTCTTGCCTGCATGAATTGGGAATGTGGTCAATAAGTGATTTTTAGCGGGTTGATCTGTGTTTAAAAAACCTGTTTGATGCTGTGTCCTGAGGGTCCACAACGGGAGAAGGTGAAAGGCCTCATCATGTTAGAACACGTTTTTATAAAGTAACATAAATACACTATCAAGGAGACAAGTTTCAAAATCAGAGAAGTCAGAGAGAACAAGTGGCCATCTGCCATGAGATCACTCAACATGTTCCTGCTCTGACCTGTAACTACTCAGTGCTACATTGTTACATGAGACCATGAAACTCTGCCTTCATTTTGGTCTCAATCACACACCTTTGAACTTCTGGTCTGCATCTGGCACGGTTTGACCAAAATAGAATCACCTGGCAAAATACTACGAATAAGAATAAATAATCTGCTTCTGTGTTAGTTCCTGCTACACAAGGTGACTCCAGGAGGGTATTATGTCATTTTGATACATACACACAGAGATTGTGTATTGGTTGAAAAAATTACCAGCAGATGCTCACGCAGCTGAAAGACGCTAAGATAAAAAGCCTTAAAATATACTGAGAAGTGCAGTCTGTGGGGTATGACCTGAATGTTATAGTGCACACGGTCCTGACCAGCTCAATCCCTTTATGGCCACATTATCAGTATCATGTTCTTGAACAAAAAGGAGCTGGAGGGGAAAGGCTGTTTGGGGCAAATAAACAATTGTGTGAGTAATGTGAATATACCCAAGTGATCCTGCAGTCAAAAGTCACTTGAGTAATGTGAGGCAAAAATTCAGTTGACTTGTGGTGAACATTTATCATCATATATTATATAAAAACTCCTCTGAAAACACATCTGAATTACATTGTTCACATCCTGCTGTGGCCTTTTCATTGGTCCTCTCGTGTGATGTATTTGGCAGTGATTACCTGATGACCTGGTGAAAATGGGCCACCTGATAACTCTGAGCTTATCTAACTGAAGTAGGAACACCTGAAGCTAATCCAATTCATGCAATGCATTGTGGGATACAGCAAAAACAAACAAAACCCCCCCACAAATCTCAATTTTGGAGGAGCCTTTAAAACCGGATGAACATTCATACCTCGATGTGGAGAGGGGTCCAGCAGCAAATGTCACATCAGGGCAACGCAGTTTTGAGAGCCAACAGGAAGGCTGTACTGTCCTGAGGTGTGAGCTGTACATGTCTTTATGGTCACTGGAAGTGAACAATTGCTTACTTTGCTGCCACAGGAGAATAAAAGGAAAGGGGTTTACTGTCTCTGTGCTTTGAGCTGGTTTTCAGTCAGGATTAGAAGGTCAGTAAAGAAAATTCTGCATCTCTTTGCATAATTATGCGATACTAGTTTAACAGGCCAGGTATGATTGGCCCATGGCTGCTGTCTGACAAACAGCATTGTGTACAGTATGGTGCTGAAAGACCTGTGAGGTAAACTCTGTAAACATTAAATACATTTCTAAAGGGGGGAAAGGAGTGATGGATCTCCGGCTCTCACGCTGTAGCGAGGCCTTCCTGGTGTAATGGGACACATAACATTAATGTCACCTTCTCACCCACCTTCCCTCCTGAAGGTCAAATGATAATGAGTGTCCATATAAGCTTTGAAAGAGACTCTACCCCTTTTTCACTGGGACACAGTGTTTGAGAAACACAGATATTGCTGATGCTTTGATAAAATATGCGCACCAGCCATGAGTTCCTACAACACGAGATGGACATGCTGCGAACTCGAGTGTGAGTCTGAGGCAGGGATTTTTATTTTTTTTTGTGAGACGGGGGGATGGGGTAGTAATTTCATCCAATCAGAATACTTTGAATAATTAAACTGATCATCTTAATTAGCTCAATTAAGTTGATTTGACCACGGAACATTGCCATATGGCGCAAGGAAACAAAAGAGGGGGGAACTAATTAAAAGTAAAATAATGAGGATTTTAATTAACTGGTTCCCCAGACGTCAGCAAGCGGGGATGTGGAGTTGTAATTAAAAAGTCCTGTAGTGCTGGCAACATTCTCTCCCTCTCTGTTTTAATAACGGCAAGGGCTCCATCCATCTAATTAAATCTGTAAATGAATTAGCAACATTGAGGGTCCCTGCTTGAGTTTTACACCCCACCTCCCACAGCAAAGCTTCAAGATAGTTCTCATAATTCTGTAATAATAGGGAGGGATGGAAAAAGAGGCAGCCGATGAATAGTGAGGGAGTCGTTTCTGTTTGAATGAAAGCAGAAATGTCTTACTGCTGAAGCAGTGACGTCCTCCAAATGTTTCCACCGCACAGCACATTGCTTATTTCACCTGTGGGAAAACCAAAATGTACAAGTCCAAATGCTTAAATAATTCTATAGACAAACAGCAATCATATGAGTACCATTATTCCGACACACACACACACACACACACACGTGCACTTTTTGTGCCTGGGATTGGAAGAATCAAGTCACAGAAGAATCACAAATCCATGATTATCAATCAATCAACAGGTTTTGTATTGTTTTTTGTAAGTTGAGGAATAAAATATGTTTTCTTCTTGTTATGTGGATTAATGGAACATACGAGGCACAGTGAATACAGGTTTTACCCTCGAGGAGACCTGTGCAGTTACCGGGGAGTATGTGGAGAGAGCAGCTCAGGTAACATAGCAAATATGATTTGATTCGAAAGCATTATCGAAAAACAGTATGGAGTCAACTGTCGCATCTGAACCACATGTCTGAGGGGGGGGGGGGGGGGGGGGGTGAACTATATCACACACTACTACTAAACTATAGCAAGTGAACAGAGAGTCTAACCAGTTAGCCAAAGGTGAATGATGGATACATGGTGGATACAACAAATTTATATACAGTGTTTCAGAATTTTGAGGGGATGGACCTCAGACCCTTTGGGGGAGTCTGTGGCCAAAGTCTGCCGGAAGAAAGGTTTGCACATTTTAAAGTTTAAAGACATTTACCAAGCACTGACCAGAGACATATGAACTGCCAGCTAACATGAGGACGACCAGAGACAGCTAGAGTGCCAGCCAACATGCAGATGGACTGCCAACTAACGTGAGGATGGACTACAGACAGATGGACTGTCGGCTGACGTGAGGACGGACTACAGACAGATGGACTGTCGGCTGACGTGAGGACGGACTACAGACAGATGGACTGCCAACTAACGTGAGGACGGACTACAGACAGATGGACTGTCGGCTGACGTGAGGACGGACTACAGACAGATGGACTGCCAGCTAAGGTGAGGACGTGAGGACGGACTACAGACAGATGGACTGTCAGCTGATGTGAGGACGGACTACAGACAGATGGACTGCCAGCTAAGGTGAGGACGTGAGGACGGACTACAGACAGATGGACTGTCAGCTGACGTGAGGACAGACTACAGACAGATGGACTGTCAGCTGACGTGAGGACGGACTACAGACAGATGGACTGCCGGCTAAGGTGAGGACGTGAGGACGGACTACTGACAGATGGACTGTCGGCTGACGTGAGGACGGACTACAGACAGATGGACTGCCAGCTAACCTGAGGACGTGAGGACGGACTACAGACAGATGGACTGTCAGCTAAGGTGAGGACGTGAGGACGGACTACAGACAGATGGACTGCCAGCTAAGGTGAGGACGTGAGGACGGACTACAGACAGATGGACTGCCAGCTGACGTGAGGACGGACTACAGACAGATGGACTGCCAGCTGACGTGAGGACGGACTACAGACAGATGGACTGTCAGCTGACGTGAGGACGGACTACAGACAGATGGACTGCCAGCTGACGTGAGGACGGACTACAGACAGATGGACTGCCGGCTGACGTGAGGACGGACTACAGACAGATGGACTGTCAGCTGACGTGAGGACGGACTACAGACAGACGGACTGTCAGCTGACACACCAGCTTCACGTTCACCTGTCAGAGGGACAGTCCAGCCACTGAAGTTGTAAACTTACAGTACAAACCCCGCTTTGATACGAAGGGGAGGCAGTGTTACTCAGAGGCCTCGGACCGGAGTGTGTTTATGTGTGTGTGTGAGAGTGTGTGTGTGTGCACATGCAGCAGGGGCTGGGCTTGACTGACTGGGAGTGAAAGATGCTTTGCTGAACAACGTTTCTAGAGTTACTTTAAGCAGGGAAACATAGTTTATGGCTCATCATGAGACCATGCCAGGGCTCATTAGACTTTGGTCTAATTAATTCTGATTCTGATTCCAACTTGTAACTGTGATTTTGTTCTTTTCTGTACATGCAACATGTTTTGTATGTCTGTCCATCCTGGGAGATGGATCCCTCCTCTGTGGCTCCTCCTGAGGTTTCTTCCATCTTCTTTCTTTTTTCACCCTCCTGTTAAAAGTTTATGTTATTTATTTTTTTCCATCAACATGGCAACATTTTTCCTCACTCAAACTGAAGGTCTTGCGACAGAGGATGTTGTTCCCTGTACAGATTGTAAAGCCCATTGAGGCAACGTAGTTGGGATTTGGGGCTGATTAAATTAAATTGATTTGACATGATTTGATGTCCAACTGGTATTTCTGTTGAGCTCTTTGGACAATGTTCTGAAGAATGAGAAAATGTGTGTGTGTGTGTGTGTGTGTGTGTGTGTGTGTGTGTGTGTGTGTGTCTGTGTGTGTGTGTGTGTGAAATATTTCAATTAAATACCTTGAATGAGATGATGAGGATTTTACTGCAAGAAGCATAAAATGAAATTTTCCAATTCCTGTGCTCAGCGTATCCTGATGGAATTACTACCTTCTGGATATCACACAGATTATGTGCAACATGTGACCTTTCCTCTGAAGAGAAAAAAAAAAAACATGTGGACACACTGTATTTATCTTTATCTAACAAAAATGGGAGGAACTGGTATCTTTTACAGTCTTTCGTATCGCACATTCCATTGTAGCACAGTTAGCTTTGAAGTGGGCATCATGGTGAGTCCACTGTAGCGTCTCATTCCAGGAGTTCAGCCTACTTATCTTCTCTGAAGGACCAACAAGTCCTCACTCCTCTGATGACATACAGTGCAGAGATGATCTTCATGCTTAGAATAAACTAATGCTGAATGACAGTAGTAGTAGTAGTGGTATCCAAGCCTTTTGACGGTCAGCCCTCCTGGCCGTGTCTTCAGTTTGGTTTCCAATCACCAGCACGCTGTATGAAACGTCAAACTGGAGCGGCCTTATGTTGCTGCTGCTTGTCTCAGTGTGAACAAACAAAGGTGGCGTTTGAGGCGAGCCTATGTTGCAGCGGTTATTGTGTAATCTCTGTATGAAAAGGGTCTCCAAGGTCACAGCCAGAGAATTTGATCCGTGCACTCTGACCTCCTCCCTAAGACCGTTCGAATATGCTAGTGGAATGGCTGTAGAGAGGGCGGTTTTAAAGCAAACTTGTGAAAGTTTGCCAAAAATATCAAAATGTGAATCTGGTCTAAATCTAAATTGTAATTTGGTCACAGGATGATGCAGCGTTGCGTTTATGTGGCAGTGAACAGAGGTTAGAGGTAAACACACCAGGAGACACAGTGGAGAGAGGTCTTCAGGAATGACTTTCCATCAGGCAAGTTATAATTGTTCTTGTATGTCAGCTAGTGTTGGCCATGTTGCATGTTGTTCCAGAGATGACAAAGAAATGCAGAATGCGGACAGGAAACAGCTGATCAGTCATATGAACTGAACTGAATTTGGTATGTCACAGTTCGTTCAGCACGTCTGTTTCCATCAAACATTTTGCGGATTAACTCAAAAAACTAAAAAAAAACAAAAACAAAAAAACCCAAAACTCCTCAAGCGAGCATACAAACGTTTAAGCAAATAAGAGGAACTTTCCTCACAGGTTGGAACACACCGATTCCTACGCGCTCTAGTGGTAAAAATTCCCAGACAGCCTGAATTACTATTTTGGAGTTATAGTTGGGACCCGCCGGCAGCCTGGGATGACGACGACAGGCTGTGTAATGACAGCCAGAGGTCTGCAGTGTACCGCAGCAGCTGTCCGTCCATGATCTCATGATCAGCTGCTGCCCATCACCTCTCTGCCTCCATCAGCCTTCAAGATGGGCCGTGTTCTGTTTGTGACTCCGTGTGTGTCGTCACTCTCCTCGCTCCTCTGAGTGGCACCGGCGAGGTGCCAAGCTGGTCCTCAGTAGGCCCACCAGGAGTACAGGCTTTCATTAGCACTCTGTAATTAGGAACAGATGCAATTTGCAACACGGCACTCGGCTCACACAGTGGCTCACACACACACACACACAAAGCTTACACACCTCCAGTTCCTACCGACACATGCTGTACTTCAATCACTGACACAGACCTGTGCCCTGTTTCACCTCACAGGCATACAGAAGGTGTCGTTCACATTTACAGTCCTCAGTGCTCAGCGCTCTCAGAGCATCTTGTAATATGAATTTCTTCGTCTTCAAGAACTTGTGCATTAAAAAAGGTCTTCTAACTCCATGAATTCATGTTTCTGATTACACGAAAGGAAGCAGCTTGCAGAAGTGGTCACTCTTAGAGTTTGTTACCCATGTCTGCATTTCTGTTGAGCTTTTCAGCCTCTTTAGCTCAGTGTTTTAATTTAATGGCCATTTTCTGTACAGTTTAGTCTCATACCTCTCATCTTCCGCAAAGGATGAATAAATAGATAATTTACGATTAAAAAAAAACAGAGCTTAAGCAAGAGAGAATCTTTCTAAATCCAGGTAATAAAGTGAATAACTGAATTTCCAAAAATTGAAAAACTATACTACTTTAACTAAATAAATCTTTGAAGTCTTACAGTTGTAATAGTTACTGCACCTTCCACATCATTTTCCTTGGAACCGAGACAGGCTGGTGTTTCTCTTTTAAAAAATCAGAATTCACATTATTTGCTTTTCTCTTTTACAGCTGGTCATTCCTGGAGCCTGAACAAACATGTCTGCAACCCTACACCCCTGTCCTCCCTCTGCCCTCACCGCCTGCACTACACTTCCCAGTTCCCCTCAAATCTCCTGATAGTCCAGATACAATATCACTAATATCCCTAATTGCCTCATTAAATTGACACACAAGCCAGGACCAAGGCTGAGGCAAGGACCCTAATTAGACACCTAAACATGAAGCCAAGGGCGTTTTATGGAGGGGCACTTTGGGGAATGTTTTAATGAGGACATGGTGCTGAGAATAGCTTTAGAGTCATTTGTTGACGCAGGAGCTGCACCCGGTGGCCAGCACTCCCTAACCTTATTCACACACACACACACACACACGCACGCACGCACGCACGCACGCACGCACGCACGCACACACACACACACACGTTGCGAAGCCACACATCAACTGTTAAAAAGTCCAAAACCTGGACCACATCTCATCCAAAACAGATTTTAAAAGGAAAGAAAAAGGAAAATGGGTCAGTGAAAGTCATAAATTGCATTGCAGGGGCTGAGATACTGTATAATGACTTTAGTCCCTATTGTCTATTGTCAATTTCCAGAACCACCATATCCTACATCTCCCATAATGCAACTCGGTAGTGTCTCTAATTCCCAGTTAGTGCCACAGGCTTCCTGTTATAAAATTGTGGCCTTAAAGCAGATAGAGCAAAAGAAAAATAAGCAGATGAACTGTTTATACTTATATGCTTGCCCTTATTCAGCGTTTGTTTCTGGCAAATTCACAGTCAAACTGCACAGAAGTGCTAATTATATGTTACCCTATAATGCACAACAGATATACCGATAGGGGGAGCTTTATACTATTCAAGTATAAAGCTCGCCCACAGAAAACACTGCTCCTGCATGGCCTTCAAGACAACTAGACTGGTTTGGAGTTGAGCCTTTACTTCCATAACTTATGGGCGTCCCAATTTAAGCCATTATATAAATAAATATTTTAATGTATTTATTATGAAATATATACACTCCAGTCAGTTAGCAGACATACAGTTGCTACTGCTGTAGCAACATTATTTCAGATCACACTACCGTGCTCTGCATGTCTCGCCCTACAATGCTCTGACTGGGTACATCCTGCCCCCTTAAAGGGATAGTTTGTGTTTTTTGAAGTGGGGTCATATAAAGTACATATCTATTGTCGATCTGTTCCCTACCGTAATCAGCGATCAGCACAGCCTCAGTGTGGAGAAGTAGAGAGCTGCTCCAGCCCAGACGCTCAGCTTCGTACTGCAGTGAACGGGGTCCAGAGAAAAAGCTAAATAAACCACAGAGGCGAGATATCTCACTCACTCCACAGTGTGAAAAGAGAGGCTGCAGCAATGCACCATATGAAAAGAATAAGTGCATAAACCTATTTTACTAGGACCCATGAATAAAAGTATGAACCTGAAAGTTAGCACAATATGGCACCTTTAAGTTACGTTATGATCCGCTCACACATAGGCAATACAAAGTGATTAGAGTGGGGTTGGCTGGACTGTAGAAACCAGCAAAGACAATTAAAAATTCCAATCTCCTCCGGTCAGGCCTCCCTTCAAAGCCACTCCTTCAAAACACATAAAACCCGCTGCTTGACTAAATGGACTGCCCTGTAGCACCTGCTGGCCAGCTGGGGGAAGTATAAGTGGCAAAATCACTCTGTTCAACACACTCTATTAGTTTTTAAGAACAACAACTACACAAGCAAACACCAGAATGCCACAATCATGTAAACACAAACAAAATGGCCATCACAAACATACCCCGGCCTGAAAAGGCTTCCCAGCACAACAGTTAATCTTGATGTGTGATGCTTTAAACTGAAGAACACCAGTCAGACCAGGAATCAGGATCTGCACATTTACTTCCAGCACAAAAGCTCCCAAAGTTTTTTTCCATAACATAAATAAAAATACTTCTATAAATAAAATGTAAACACCAAAATAATGTGTGCTCTTATAGTAATGACATTCTTTTATTTATTTTTTTGTATTTACTTAAATTACAAATAAAACAGGAGTATTGAGTAGACAGTAACAAAACAAACAAAATATTAAGTTCCTAACACTCCAGTTAAGACAAAAAAATTAGGAATAGTTCTTCATGAGAAAAATGAATTGTACCTTTAATATATGGCTTATTCTCACTTTATTAAACTATGCACTCATTTATAAATTACATAACAGAATTACAGATAACAATTTTGTACCATAATATACCTACAGGAGTAGCAAGGGACACAGTCAGTACACACCCACAGGCACTCTCTCAGTCTCCAGTGCTAAAGCTTCCCAAGTTTAGCTGGGAAGGAAGAGCTATGTCATTATAGCTTCTTTGTGTACAGGTAATTAAAGTCGTCCATTGCAACGTCAAAGTGTGATGGGTAGAATGCGTGCAAGCTGGCAGGTGTGTGCAGTAGTGGTCAAAAGATTACACCCATAACCCTAACCCTTAATCTTTATCAGTCCCACCACGGTTACATTTGCATTATCACCAGTGATAATAAATAAGTAGAAAATATGTACCAAAAAAAATAAGTAGAAACAGCAGTAAGAACAAAAGAAATGGCAAAAATAGAATTCAAAAACTCCAGTAATTGATTTGTCACTTGGAGCCATTTCACAGCAGTTACAGGTCCCAAACAACTGTTTGTTAGTATGAAGTTCATGGCACAGTTGTTTCATCACCACGATCAGGAAGAAAACACAAACTATCACCTGCTGCTGAGAGGAAACTGGTCAGGAGGGTCAAGAGTCAACCAAAAAGTCAAACCATCAGCAAGTCTGCAGTGAATTAGAAGCTGCTGGAAGTCAGGTGTTAGTGTCTATAGTCAGGTGTGTTTTATATCAACATGATCTGGACCAACAGCTTCTCTCTCACACAGCAGCCTCTCTCTGTGAGAAAGAAGCTGTTGATCCAGACGCAGTTTGCTGCTGATCACATGGACAAAGAAAAAAACCTTCTGGAGGAAAACTCCATGGGATGCTATCAAAAGCAGCAATGTAAGTTTGAACCAGCAGGTTTGATCACATTTTCAGAAGTCCTATAATAAATTAATTATTGAACCAAACTTCATGAACGTGTTTGTGACAAAGCAGTTTGTGTTCCACTCATTCCATCACAGAAAACAGAGAGCTGTAGAAATCATTCTCACTGAAGCCTGCTAACACACACACACACACACACACACACACACACACACCCTACCAGGGCCATAACTTGTATGTAGTTTGAAGGAAACAGTTGTCATGTATCATCACTGTGGCTCTTCCTGCTCAGCACAACTGTTCCATTCATCTCTGATGTGACTAATGGTGGAGTCAAAGAGTCACAGGCCAAATGATAAGCTGATATCTTTGCCAAACACAGGTCATTATTTCCATTCCCCTCTTCAACACTGACCACCTCTGTCTTTATCTGCTCCACTGTCAGCAGAGTCTCAGACACAGTCCAGGACTCTGGGCTCAGGGTACTTCAGAGGCATGTTCAGGGCAACTGCAGCAGAGCCGAGGGCACAAAGAGCCCATTCACAAGAGCAAAACAGGAAGCAGCCATACCAGCGTGCTTCCTCCTGGAAGCACGGGGATGAATTTCTGAACCATGTTTTTCTCATGCAAGCAGATCACTTTTGGATTTACTAATGTCAGATTAATTAAATCTGTTCTACCTCTCCAAATTCTTATTCAAGGATGGTTATAAGCTGTAGCGCCAAAGGCATTAAATCTCAAAATGAATTATGATTTATTAGATTTAGTGGGTATGCTGACACAGCCCATTCCAGACAGTAATAACGTTATATCACATAGTATCACAGCTGTTTTCTTCTCCATAAACCCCCTACAGTGCCTAATTTCTAACAACAACATACAATTTCTATTGCTTAACCTTCAGACTCAAATTCTGTGTGTTAACAGAAAGCTACGTGACCTAACCTGACTCTATAAAACAATTCAAAATGAGCAAACCTGCAGGATCCAAAGAGGCACGTTTCACATTTCCCCGGGATGAGGCCGCCATCTGTTGAGTAAATAAACCTCTTCATTGGGTGTGAGGTAATGCAGTTTAATTTGATGTAATGTGATAGTCATCTGTAGGAAATTGCTTGTGAGCATCAAAAGCCACTGAAGCATTATGAGAGAAAGCAGCTGGGTGACCAGATGAGTCTGCCGCTCAGGAAGAGCGTTCACTTTCTATCATATTTCCTGTCCTGGATCTCTGCTGATCAGCAGGGGGTGAAATAATCACGGTGAACAAAATACTGAGTTGGAACTTAAATAACAGATACAGTCGCGGTGAGAAGTTTACATCCACTCATTAAGAGCATGTGTATCATGGCAGGCTTCAGTTCCAATCATTTCTACAGCTCTCAGTTTTCTGTGATGAGTGAGTGGAACACAAACACCTTTGTCACAGAAACATTCATGAAGTTTGGTTCGATTTGTTGTAAGTCAGTCAGTTTTGGTGATTAGAGAAAGTTGTGTGAATCATGTTCTTTGTAGCATGGCCTCTTGACTTCTCCTGAGCGATTCTGATTGATAACAGCTGCTGACTTTTCTGGGCCCATTATAATAGGGCTTGTTTGATACAGCCATTAGACTCAGCCATTAGCACCGCAGTGGGAAAGTCTGAGGAGCTCAGCTTCCTGGTCTTCTTCCTCTAAAAGGGTGCGACAGGAGTTAGTAAGGTTATTCTTGCAGCTGTCCTCCAGGGAAGAAGAAGGACTATCTTCATTTGATCACATATAATGTAAACTGTGGTTCTCTGCATTTAACCTTTCATGAGGGAGCAGTGGGAAGCCAACATACAGCGCCCCACTGACACGAGGAGAAGGTCTCCACCACTGCACCAGTAAACATGTCGATGAGAGCAACGCCCATAATTATGAAAAGGACGACGAAAAGGAGCATCCGTAAAACAAGCTGTTCTTTTACTTCCACATCATCCAGTTTATCATACATGATGTTCACCCAGCCATCCTGAGGGTACGTTACAAGGAGCCTGAGGCATGTTGTCAAAGTTGTTCATCTCTCGTACCCAGCTGTAGTTGACCGACGGATATGACAGTCAGAGCTGTTGGTGATGTTTCTTGGATCTAGAGCCACACAGTAGTGAACCTTCCCTTTTAACAGCTGCACCCCAAGAAAGCCTTAGAAAAACAAAGGCACCAGTAATAAGAGCAATGTCCCCAATGGTTTTACTGGAGGAAATCAGAGCTTCCACAGACAGCTTCAGTTTGGGGCCTTGATTGATCACCCTCAGTGGGAGAACTGTGTGTAGCAGGCATAAAACTTTGAGAATGCCCCGCACGTAATTGTTGCCTGAACTTGCCAGAGAAACATGTGGTCTGCAGACAGTCACCAACTAACCATCCAGAGCATTCCAGGGTGACTGGCAGTAGCTCTTCTTCCCAAACAGCAAACCAAAGAGCTCGGACCTTAAAAGCATCTTTGCCAAGATGTCAGCAGAGAATACCGAGCAAGGGACATATTCAGGATCCATCACTCCATGCTTGGAGGCTGAATTCCAGGCCTTTCCATAGCAGTAGTGACAAACCTCAAGATAATGAAAGACAGATTCACCTGGACATGTATCTCTATGGAGGCAACACCTAGAATTTCAGCAGAGAACTTTTTGGCTGAAATTCAAAGACCTACTGCAGGGCCCACTGCGTGATAGGGAGCAGTCTTGGTTGGGATTTAAGGAGGCAATTTTCCATGTTGATGTCTGTGAAGTGGTCTACTTGGTTGAAGTGGGGCTGGATTGTAACTAGTGGAATGCCTGTTCACAATGCCCATGAGTATGTTTTCCAGACAGCAGGCCATGGGGGGGATAGCAGCCATGGCCTCTGTCTTATAGCAACAGATCTTTCAGAGTCAAAATCTTGAAAACAGCGATCACGGACCAGAGGAAGTTGTCAATTGTCAGTGATTTTGTCACAATTCTGTCTTAAAGCACAATTAATCACCAAATAGCTGCGCACATAGTACACTAAAAATCAACGTGATGAACAGCAGCAGCCTGCAGAATAAAGCTGACTTCTCTATGGTCACACACAGGAACACACGCACAGCTGACGATCTGCTCCCACAAACTGATGACAGCAATGACAATGTCAAAGATGTTGTTTCAGTGCCGAAATGCCCAACTGAGAGCCAGCAGCACAAAGAATATGATGTTACTGATCTGGAACAGATTAGACATTGTAACAGATCCTTTGGCTGCTCATGGGGCTGTGTGAACATGATGAGAATACTGAGGAAAACAGCGAGCACGATCAGCCGAAGAGTTGACTTCTGACTACGCTCTGCAGCCTTCTCTTGAATGGCCTCCGGACCTGAAGCAATGGGGGTGTATTCCTGCTGCTGCTGCTGCTGCTGCTGCCACTAGGGTGTGCTCTCTTAGAATTAACAACTTGTCTGTTGAATCTACCGAACATTTCCCGCTCCGAGCTGATTCACTTGCTACAGAGCAAGGCAATGGACATTGCCCCAGCATGCTGCTCTCCTGTTTCCACATGCATGTTCTCTGAGAACTGGGTGAGCTGTGCAAACATTCATTATGATGAAGGAGCCCCATAATAATGGAAAATACAAAGCTCCAGAATGAAAAAGCATAATTCACTCAAACACGATCATCCCTCCAGTCAGACAACCTGCAGTATGGCTATCCAGGTGAAGACAATATTAACAGAAAATATTGCTCCTGGTTGGCCCAGACACCATAGTCACTCATCCACAGTTGAAGCATGGTGGGTGAGTAGCCAATGACCCTAGCCCATCCTAGCAGTAAGGTTGCATGTCATAGCTGCAGACCTTCCTGTTCTTGTTGTCAGGCGAACGGACGGATGGGATTTTTTTCACCCACAGCTAGAATGTTCCCTCCTACCCGGGTTGGGTGCCTCGCATGGCTTACAATGCTACCAGCTGACACAACCTGGTCAGCAGTCCTTACAACAGCTGGGTGTGCCAAATAAAAAACACTCTGAGAGGGCATGTCATCATGTCATGCCATGTAAAATTTATCAAGGAGGATGGTCTAGATGAAATTACTTTTGTTGTGAATCGGTCCCACACAATTAAAGATTGACTGACTGATCGATTGATCGATTCATTCATTCATTCATTCATTCATTCATTCATTCATTCATTCATTCGTTTCATTCATTCATATAAAAGTTATGTCCTTTGACCTGTTCTTGCTGTTGATAGAACAGTCACTGTAGATGGCAATAGCTTGAGACATGTGGAGGGACGAGGCTGCTGTTAAAAAGACCTTTTTGTTCTCTCTGTGGATGACAGCTCATACCTCTGCTGGGCGATGCTGAAAATAACCTCCCAGAAAGAGGCACATTTCCCTCGTGTCAGAATAACTTTTAAAAACTACAATGATCATCTGTTTGGGGGAAGTTTAGAATCTGTTTCAAGAACCAGTGTGTTGCCACAGACAAGAGAAGGGCAATCAGAAAATATTATAAGATGGATTCACCACATTGTTCTGGCCTGTCTATATTGATGCTCATTATGATGATAATTATAATAATAATAATATCAGATTTAAACTTCTGACTTGTCTGCATTTGTTGGAACTACTGACTGCAGTGTTTCTTTGCAGTCAGTAGTTCCAGTTGACTGGCTGTTCTTTTATTTGTCCTGTTACTCATATCCTAAATTCCCTTTTGTGGCTTTACAGGGATCCAATAAAGTTTATTCTTCTAATGTTCATCTAGCCGGGGGTGCACTTCAGTTTCTAAATTTAGAAGACTTAACAAGTCAACTGTGTCCACAGTGATCACATTTTATGAGAGTGTCTCAATGTGCTGCTTTTTTAGGCTTAACTGACTCTGAATACCAAGACTTACCAAATCCCCCTTTCACCACTGACATTACATTTTAAGTGTTTATTATGAGGCTTAAATGGGCCCTGTGTTGGCTCTTTTGGTGGGTTTGTGCAGCTTTCAACTTTGAGGCAACTGAGAATGATTTAGCCCATGTATTTGAGTGGTGAGAGTTTGGTTTGGACAAGTTCTAAATCTGGCTGCATTTGTAACCCTGGTGTCAGCAAACTGGGCAGTGTTTGCAGTCGTGACTGTAGTAGACTTGAGAAAGAGGACCCGAAAGGACTTTTTAAAAATTGCATATATGCACTTGTCATTATATTTAGTTTTCGATGTATTAGTATTTTGTTCTTATAATGCCTTGTCTTTATAACATGATTAGATGATATCAAGTGTGAGGCAGCAGAAGCAGCAGAAGCAGCAGAAGCGAACACGTCACACAGAAATCATGGAGGGGCTAATGCAAAACCCATACAGTTCGGATTCTGGATTGTCTTGTTGATGACAGTAAGAACAGAGTAGTGGTTTGCAAGGCCTGCAGCTCAAAAAACAATGATACAGAGTAATAAGCCACTAGAAAAAAATTTGTGGGCGCTGGTCCTCTTTCTCTGCAGTTTAAAGCAGCTCTTTAATACAATATTCAGTTAGACTTGTGTGCCCCAAATCACTTTACTGCCGACATTACAGTTGATGTTAGCTAATGCATATGTCCCCACCTGCTTTATTGAGATCATCCTCACCAAGACCCCAAAGCCCCAGAACTGATACTTGTGTCAGGGGTCCTGACAGACTCCAAGTTCTGGGCTGGTGGCCTGGCTGACATCAGCCTCTGGTTCCCCGTTGGCGGCTGAGTCGCCTGATTCCCAGTTGGTGGTCCAGCAGACATCCGCTTCTGCTGTGCTGCCTGCCTCCTGCTCTGGTATCCAGCGTCTAGGCCCTGCGCCTGGTTTCTACTTTTGCCGCTGGCCTCCAGCCCATCATCCTCTGCCCCTCGTTCCAATCTCCTGATCGCCTCCTAGTCCCCCCCTCCAGACCCCTCCAATGACCTAGCCTCCTTTGGACTGTTCTGTTGTTAGCTGTTGTTTAGTTTTTTTCTGCAACATTTGGGAGTCGTCCCGTGAAGGGGGGTACTGTTTTGCTTTTCAGTTCCTCCCTTTTCTGTTTTCCTGCTGTTTTCCTGCTCAGTGCAACACTACGTCTCCATGTCCCGTTTATTATTGCCTTACCAATCCAGCTTATCAAGGGGAACCCAAGACACTTGGTTAAATTTGTAGCAGCAGTGTTTCATTTCCCACGGGCCGCTGTTTCTCTCAGTCATGCTGTAATTATACACAGTAATCAGCTTAGCTTCCTTGGCTAGTCGGCCAGCGTTGTTTTATACATATGAGGCTGAAAAAAGTGAAGTTACGGACATGTGGGACAGAGATGAGAAAGCTTTTAAACCTGGCACAGGGATGTATGTCAGTGTTAATGGAAAGGTTGAGACAGCTGGCGATTCATTTCAGTCCTGTCTGTATCCTTGTTCCTCATGTTCCCAGCTCTTCATTGGTTTGTCCCCTTTTGGTTTTTGTCATTTTTTGCCATTTTTAATTTCTGGATTCTCCCTTGCCTCCTTCCTTTGTTATTTGATTCGGTTTGTATCTTCCATGTTGGATTTTTGTTTTGTTGGATTTTGTGTTGTTTTAGTTTGGACTTATTGAAGCTCACTTTTTGTTTCTATTTCTTGCCTTTTTTTGTCTTGTGTTAAGGTAATTTTTGTTTAAACTTTAACATTTTGGATAGTCCTCATTTCAGAGATTCCAAATGTCTGATTAAGATATGTATTATGAAGGACGTGATGCTTCTGTTGTGAAATGATTAATGTAATCACAACTCTTGTTTGTTTACAAGAAAACTCCTCAGGTCATCACTATGTTCATTCTAACACAGAAATAAGTATCCCAATGAAGCAGGAGGAACTAAATCAACTAAACTGCTAGCTTACACATTTAAAAAGCTAAAAAGACAATTCATAAAATAAAGGACCCTCAAATAAATGCCATTCAATCCAAATTAAAAGATATACAGCAATCATTTGAAACCTTTTATAAAAACTTAGACCTGCTGTTTCCCATGATGAAGGGCACATACAACCATGTTCTCAAGACTGGCATTGTTCCTCCTTCTTGGACAGATGCAGTGATTTCTGAATCAAGATTACAACATCTTCACACACATTATGGCAAAAGGAATTGAGAAAATCAGTCTAGGCCAAACAGGATTTATCCAGCAAAGGCAGAGACATCATTGACTGAACGCCACATGTAATTGAATATATTTTTAAAAAGTCATCTTCAGGCAGTACTATGTAGCCTTGATGCAGAAAAGGCATTTGATCAATTAGTTGGGAGTTCTTGTATAGTCTGTTAGGGTAATTTGAATTTCATCAGAACTTCATTAAAACTATAAAAAAAATTAAAAAAAACTCACATAATGACCCAAAGGCAAGAGTAAAAACAAACAGAGTCGTATCGTACTCATTTGGCCTCGAATGAAAGACCAGATGTTGTATTGTTAGTGCAATTGTGATTACCAGGTGAATTATTATGAATTTAATGTCTTGATTTATCTCTGAAAACGTGTCTTAATGTTAACAAATTAACAAAAGTGGCCTGTATGCAGAGATTGAGATTGTGGTTTGGAGCTCCCATGAGCTTGATTTTACCCCAAACAATCTGGATGGGAGTTATAAGAGATTGGCTCATTCAGGCCTCTCCTCATATTGTACATGTTTCAATAAGGGGACACTGAGTGACTTTCAGGCACTGAAGAGACTACATGGATCCAGGAATAGTGGCTTTTTTTTCTTCTCAGGTATGTCACCATATAAACAGCTTTATGTTACAGAGTCAAAAGGCATTTGAAAATAACATACTGAAGGTTATTATTACAGGGCTCACAAAGGAAGCCAACCTCTACCACTTGTTTTGGTCCTGCTCAAAAGTAAATGCTTTTTGGCATAACATGTATACAGGATTATTAATTATGTTTGGGACAAAAATTCTAATTAAGTGGGATGACCTTGTCTTTGGTCATTTATGTTACAAATATTAAACAAATATTAAATAAAGTGTTGCTGCTAAAAAAAAAAGCAATTAGAAGCAAATGACTCCAGCCAGATTCCCAATTTATAGAGAACTGGTAGGTATTATTTATGACATTTTTGTAATGGAAAGAATTACATTTTCAACGAGGCTCCAGGAATACAAATTTGAGGAAACATGGAAAATGTGGAAAAAGTGTATTTCCTCTCAGTTTAAATTTCACTTTAAGACGTACCAGGACGATTTTGTGACATCACAACTAGTTTGGAAGCCAGTTGTGATCCAGTATTGAATATTCATAATATTCAGCACACATACATTCATAGATGGATTTATAAATCATATCAAGTATTTTTATGTCTTAAAACTCTTAAGAGATTCTAACGCAATAGTGTGAAACTTATTCTTTCCCTCTAAAGTCAAGGATGTGTAAACACTGGAGTTAGTCTTATCTTACAATAAATCCTTTCAAGATGTCAAAATAATCCAAATCCCCCGCCACAGCACACAGCTGCATGAGGCTGCGGTCTGCTGGGCGGGACATAGCCAGGTCGTTGTTCATCAGAGACAAGCGGACCATCACGGAGGAGTGAGTGAGGAATAAAGGACAAAGACAAAATGACGTAAACAAGACTCGGTCTCTTGTCCTGGTCGCCGCAGCAGCGTCGCCTTTGTTGAACCTCTGTGGGCAGCTTGAAATACCTCCACTCCTCATCCAATCAGAACACTGCATTGGCTGTGAATCAGGATATTACAGTGTTATTGCTGGAGCAACACAAAGAAAGACAGTCAAGCAAATGTCAGTGATTGTTCAGTTTGACCCTATAGTGATAGATCCTGTGTGAAAAGAGGATATATAAAAAGTGGAAGTGTGTTTTTTAAAAATAAAACTTGTTTAATCCACATTCAAATACATGCACACAGTCCACACTCCAGGCTGTGGAAGAAGAAAGCCGTGAAAGCATTTTGAAGAAAATGCTGGCCTGTTGCCATATGGCTACCTGACTTTTCTGGGGAGGCCACACACACACACACACACACACACACACACACACACACACACACACACACACACACACACACACACACACACACACACACTCAAAGGAGTATGCTTCATAAACTCACGTTTCCCTCAGCTTGTCTGCACAAAATCAATTTTAATTCAAAGCTACTCTGCTGGTATGAAATCCAAAAGTAGATGCTGCCGCACAGTTACCATGACGATGTGAGAAAACTTACCCGAAATACTATAATTTCTCTTTCCAGTAAAAGGGTGCACATGCACACATTGTAAACCCATCATTGCACTGTGCCATTATTATGTCTAACACATGCTTTATTAGACTGCCCACACACCCTGGACATACACTGTCAGGAGCTTCTCTCACACTTCTAACAGTTAGTCACGATGGTTGTGTCTGGATTGGCTGCAGCAGGAGCTTTTATGACGAAAACACTGACGATCTGCTGCGCACGAAAATAGAAGGTGCAGCATATTGATACAAGTATTCTATAAAAGCTATTTTGTTTTTTGTTTTTTGCATATGTTGTTGTACAAGAACAGATTGTACCATATCTAATTTCATTACACTATAATCCAGATTCCTCCACATCGTTTCCTATTCTGTTACCAGGCCTCACCTCATATGCTACCACCAGGATTTGTAC
Source organism: Acanthopagrus latus (assembly GCF_904848185.1). Classification (NCBI taxonomy): domain Eukaryota; kingdom Metazoa; phylum Chordata; class Actinopteri; order Spariformes; family Sparidae; genus Acanthopagrus; species Acanthopagrus latus. The sequence continues at coordinate 3,666,380 of NC_051050.1, read as the reverse complement.
CATGGTTACTGTCATAAAGTAAATTAAGGGTTTAAAAAAAGCATTTGTCTTGTCAAGAGAGCACTGTATGCACTGGGCGGATATCCATGATATCAAACAGACAGGACATCCACACACAGATATAGAATTTGGTTTTAAATGAGATGATGGCAGACAAAATGTGCCAAAATAAGTGATAATTAAAAGGATATGCTTTGAAATAGCATTCATCATATATCATTATACAGTCTTACAAGTCACATGTAAAGGTTCAGTATGTATCTGTGACGCCAATACAAACATTTCAGATGACAGCTGTATTTTATATGGGTCCACACCCAGCAGTGATGGACATAAACCAGAGATAAGAAGTTTACCCTTCAAGCGAGTAAATGTTATTACGGAAACAAAAGTTTCTGTTTTGGTGGCCTGGAGTCTTTTCCCTGTGGGGGAAACGTGTGCATGTTGAATGTTAAAAAGCATCTCCAAATCCTGGCTAAAGCTCTGAAAACATGGCCAATAAAAGGGCAGTTGTCCTGTTGGCAGGCCCAGCTGGCCACTGAGAGGGCACTCTTTATGACTTGGCTGATAGAGATCTGCAATGACATTTCCCTCTCCTTTCTATCTGAAAGGGCCCAGGACTGACATTACAGCTCAGCATTTCAAAGGCCCAGTCAAATTGCTCTTTTTGATATTCAGTCAGGCCAGCCTTCTGGGGACCCGTGGCTTGGGGAGTCATATAAAAGAAGAGATGACAAGGAGTATCTAAGAGCTATAACACTTTTCAACAAAGCAGGGAGGAAGCTGCAATATAGAAGCACTGTGACCGAAAATCCAAGACCTCTGTGAACTTTGTCAGCTCCATAATCGCATGTGTCCAATTGAAAAAGTCCCAAAATATCTATTTGTGAAGGCTTTGACAGATTTGGGGTTGAGGCATGAACTTTACAGATAGTGTTTTCGTTGGATGCGGGTGTCCGTGCTGAGGACAGTACGAAAAAGTCTGATTTCAGGATGAGATGACACGGACACGCAGCCTGACACTGGCCCCACAAACATGAACCCAAAAGAAGATAAAGGAAACAGTTTCACTTTTTGTCAAAGCGGAACTCTAATAGCTTTATTAAAAGAGAAACTGAATTCGAATCTAGGGGACAGTGTTTTCAGTTGCTTAGACCCTGGAGTAACTGGGGTTAGATGTCTATTATAATTATCTTTTAATCTGAAAATTAACAATCACTGAAGTACACGTAAATAAACACATTCAATGGGTAATTATATCATAACAGACTTTGTTAAAATTCTGACCTGCAGCCCTCCTGTCAGCAGAGCTTCGAGCACTGCTTCCTGTCTCTGGACCTTGTTCGCTCTCACTTTGGCTGCGGTGAGAGTTTCAGGATGAGACCTGAAACTGAAGGGCCAGTGGTGACAGAAGACAGTGTAAGCACTGTTTAGAAGAAGAAGAAGAAGAAGAAGAAGAAGAAGAAGAAAAAGAAGAAGATTTTTTGATCACATACATTCATACAGTTGACAATGTAGTGAAAGTTGTTCCTGCATGTAAAACATGGAGCCTCCGAAAGATGCCGGCACGCTCTGGTTGTGGGAGATGTGGGGAAGTCGGGGAAGGCTGTTGGCCAGGTGGAACAGCACTCCCACATTGGGAAAGTGATCCACCTGTTTACCATAGCCTCTTTGTCTGTAATACAAGAAACAGGATGTACGGAGTGCTGAGCTTACAGGATTACAGGCGCTGTTCTATATCTTGATCCATGTGGGTTAATGCACTGTCTGAAGGCAATTGTTGGTTAAAGTTATCAAACAATTCAAACAAGTCTCCACTCCCGGTAACCTAGCTAGATTGCCTCCACTTTTCATGGGAACCACAGACTTATCAGTAAAAATTTTTTCAAATATTGTAAAGGGGCGGATGACTGAAAGCGCCATCACTTCTGTATGTGGGCTTGTTGAAAAGGTTAAATAAATAGAACATAATAAATCATCTCTGTCAAAATAGAAAAAATAATCCCATAACGATGCTATAGTTTACATTTATTTACACAAAAAAATGACAAGAATTCAAATTTCAGTTCAACTTAATATATCAGTCGTCTAAGTCGTGCAGCTGTAAAATGTAGACTTGGGATCAGCAGATGCTCAGTATGAAGGGACTGGGACCACACATATGATCAGCTCAGGCTGGGGCACAGAGGGCCGTGCCTGCTGTGTCAGCCTGCTAACCCATCATCATATGCTGTATGGGCAGAGACTCTGTAGGCCCGCCAGCTTTAAACTGTCATTAACATTTACACTGACACGCTGTCTCTGTTCAGGTTACTCCATGCTGCTCTCTGCTGGTGCAACACCAACAAGTAAGTCAGTCAGTCTGTCAGTCTGTTCACACTGAGCTCACCTGGGAGGTCGTGATGGTTTTATACATGAGTGACAGATACCAGACATCCTCAGAGGCTGCTGAATCACCAGCATTGTGACAGTGGCCATGTCACGGTGCAGGCAGAGTTATTCTCTTCTTTATTGTGTCTCACTTGGATTTCTGCCTTGTCAGTAAACATACTGGAAATACATACAGTAGTGGTATTGGGCCTGCTAACCTAAAACCTGTAACTAGATTTTTAAATTGAACCCAAAAGTATCAGTACTTAGATATGTCTGATATGATTGAATCAGTGATAGATCTGCTCAGACAGTCTCCATGCAGTGCTGGCTGCTGTCTTACGTTACACAACTAATTTTCTTACAGGCAAATGCTGCAAAATCCGTCCAGCCACATTCATAAGAACAGGTTTAGTTTAGGTGCTTCGGTTCAATCTTCCTGTCTTATGATGGACATGAGAAGTCCCCAGTGGAATGAGTCACAGGAGGATACAGCAGTGACTGGCAGGACCACCACCGAGAATCTGATCCACGCACACACACCGGTGAGAAAAGCAAGGCATCATTACCACCTTTGATTTCACTACACATATTAGCTATGCATGAGGTGTGCCCTTGAAAATATTTACATTCAGGTGGCAACTAAAACTCAGGGATTTGAAATGCATTCATTTTTTTGAAAAAATATCAAAAAACAAAAAAACAACCCTGATCATGAGAGTTGTTGTTTTTTTCAGGGCCTGGTGGCGTTTGCTTCTCCGTGATCTCAGTTTAGTATGCAGCGATTAGCATCATTTTCATGGTACAATTATAGTCAAGAAAATACCCAATTTCATGATAATTACACACCTATTTATTTCACAACACTACTGATGTATAAAATCCATTGGGTATTTTGATGTATTTTATTCCCATGAGATTTCTTTTTTGGCTTTTTTTTTTTTTTTTCAAACAGCTGCTGCCTTTCATCAGAGTAATACTACATTTATCAAAAAGCACAGTAGCCTATAACGCTATAATAAATACAAAATTAACAAAAAGTCAGGTCAAAGTGCAAAGTTGTGGTAAAAAACGAGAACAAATGAAGTGAGAAGACGTCTTACGCAGGTTTTCTACCCTTGAGGGAATAAATGCTGTTTCAGTGAACGTTTATGTAAAATAATGCAACGCTTCTTTTCCTGCTCCTGCTGATAGTTTATGTTGCACTGAAAGCAGGTTGACAGTGACATCGGTTAATGGCTGCATCCCATGAAGTTACATGGTGAAAAAAAAAATTATAGTAGAAACTGAAAGTGTTTCTGACCAAGGATTCCTCAAATACTCCTCCGAGGGATGTGTCACTGGCCTTCTTTCATGTTAGACGTGTACATGGTGGGCACTGTTAGGTGGACAATACAGCTTTAAAAATGACAGTCTTCATACGACCAGGAAAAGTTCTGTCAATCTGTGAAGTGAAACTTTGGAACACTTTTAATGTTGAGCTAAATCCATGTCCAAACATAAAGTAGCTCAAAATATGGTAGAAAGATAATTATATATAAAGACATCATTTTCAACAGGCACAGGGATGGAGAAGAGGTTTGACAATCACCAGCTGTTTTACAGGGGTTACTGTTTATTTTTCCTTTTATTTATTTGGTTACTTAATGCTTTTTTTTATTCTATTCTATACAGATAGAAATAAGGAATAATCATCATATTTTATATTATCATATTTTATACACATAATATTGTGTGTGTGTGTCTAAATATGTGTATATGTATATTGTATATCTTATTGAATATATATATACATATATTATTGTGTATATATATACACTATATTACCAAAAGTATTCGCTCACCCATTCAAATGATCAGAATCAGGTGTTCTAATCACTTGGCCTGGCCCCAGGTGTATAAATTCAAGCACTCAGGCATGCAGACTGTGAAACAAGACATTTGTGAAAGAATGGGCCGCTCTCAGGAGCTCAGTGAATTCCAGCGTGGAACTGTCATAGGATGCCACTTGTGCAACAAATCCAGTCGTGAAATTTCCTCGCTCCTAAATATTCCACAGTCAACTGTCAGCTCTATTATAACAAAATGGAAGCGTTTGGGAACAACAGCAACTCAGCCACGAAGTGGTAGGCCACGTAAAGTGACGGAGAGGGGTCAGCGGATGCTGAAGCGCATAGTGCAAAGAGGTCGCCGACTTTCTGCACAGTCAATTGCTAGAGAGCTACAAACTTCATGTGACCTTCAGATTAGCCCAAGTACAGTACGCAGAGAGCTTCATGGAATGGGTTTCCATGGCCGAGCAGCTGCAGCCAAGCCACACATCACCAAGTGCAATGCAAGGCGTCGGATGCAATGGTGTAAAGCACGCCGTCACTGGCCTCTAGAGCAGTGGAGACGCGTTCTCTGGAGTGATGAATCACGCTTTTCCATCTGGCAATCTGATGGACGAGTCTGGGTTTGGAGGTTGCCAGGAGAACGGTACATTTCAGATTGCATTGTGCCAACTGTGAAATTTGGTGGAGGAGGAATTATGGTATGGGGTTGTTTTTCAGGAGCTGGGCTTGGCCCCTTAGTTCCAGTGAAAGGAACATTGAATGCTTCAGGATACCAAAACATTTTGGACAATTCCATGCTCCCAACCTTGTGGGAACAGTTTGGAGCGGGCCCCTTCCTCTTCCAACATGACTGTGCACCAGTGCACAAAGCAAGGTCCATAAAGACGTGGATGACAGAGTCTGGTGTGGATGAACTTGACTGGCCTGCACAGAGTCCTGACCTGAACCCGATAGAACACCTTTGGGATGAATTAGAGCGGAGACTGAGAGCCAGGCCTTCTCGACCAACATCAGTGTGTGACCTCACCAATGCGCTTTTGGAAGAATGGTCAAAAATTCCTATAAACACTCTCCTCAACCTTGTGGACAGTCTTCCCAGAAGAGTTGAAGCTGTAATAGCTGCAAAAGGTGGACCGACATCATATTGAATTCTATGAGTTAGGAATGGGATGGCACTTCAGTTCATAGAATGAGTAAAGGCAGGTGAGCGAATACTTTTGGTAATATAGTATATATATACTCATATACAAAAAAATAATTGGTCAACATGATAGAAAGATAAATGATAAAATAATATGTTATTCATGAATTCATATTTTCTGATAAGGATAGTATATCAGTAATGAACTTAAGTTTTTGTATGACAAAAATAAAAGCTATCCATTCTAAATATACACAAGATGAGGAGAATGAATTAGGGTAAAGGTTTAGACCGTTAAAGCTGGTTAATTATCATTCAATGACTTATGGAGAAAGGATGGAATAAATAAGTTTATACTTCTTCTCACTCCTTTTCCAATATGTAAAAAAAAAAGTCATAAAGTGTTTGACAATTTATTTTGCTTCATACTTTTCATTGTCTGTAAGTAACTCTCTTAAGTGCTATTATTTCATCAGTATGCTTTATGATAATTTACCTTGAATACACTTGAAATAGTCACATCGTAGTATGCTACATAATACCAAGAAATGCACTCTTACAAAGGAGAAATGCATGTATATAAACCTTTAACACACAGTATGCTAAAAGTGTAATTTATATCACGTTGATGAAGAGGTCAAATCATACAGTACTACAATACTGCAGAGACTGGAGAAAACAAAATGTAGCTGTGTGTAGCAAACACTTATTTCTATATCTCTTCCTAAGTGGACTGGTGATCTTTGTGTTCCACTTCTACTCCACTGCTAGTTCAGACAAACCAAACAAGGCTTAGAAATGAAAGCAGGAGTTTCCATCCTGTATGAACTCATGTGTGTGTGAGTCGGTGTGTGTGTGTGTGTGTGTGTGTGTGTGTGTGTGTGTGTGTGTGTGTGTGGGCCGGTGACAGCTTTCATTTGAGACGCAGCAGAATTCAATTTTCTTCTTCTCTCCAGACGCTTTAATCGTCTCTAAACTCCTGATAATTATCTCGTTATCCTAACTGTAGATGACGTAGTTACAGGTAGCTCCACCTCAAACAGCTACAGCAGTAAAAAAAAAAAAAGTCTATTATTACTATTATCTACTATTAACAATCTGATATTAAAAAAATATACAATAAGTCATATTTCTGCAGTCATTACATTTATGGTTGATACTTCTGTGCTCTAACCAGGACTTTGATTGCAGGACTTTTACTGTTAAATTAAAGGTTCTGGGTACTTCTTCCACCAGTGACATGAGCAGGTGTGAACATACGATCGTATTCTGGAGGCCTGAGGCAGGTCGGACCTCCTCACCATCACTCACTTTTTCTAACCAGTGAGCTTATAAAACGAAGATTTATTTGCAGTTAGCGCTCCAATACGGCAGCATAATGAAGTGTGTCCCTCTCTCAAATCCGTTATGAGTGGGTGGAGAGAATGACGGGGCTGGTGGGGTCATGTAGTTCAGAAACCAGGAGTCCAGGGCTGGCTAGGCGCACCCCATGTGCTCATGACCCTCCTCCGGTCCCAAAAACGACAGAAGAGAATAAAATGGATCATTAAAGTTGTAGTGGAGAGAGACAGTTTCTCCTTTACAAAACCAATTCCTTTGAGCGATGTAACACACACCAACACGGCGAGCACCCCAGGACTTTGACAGCTTCTGTGTGTGTGCCCTTTGATTGATGAGGCCTATTCCAAATGTTTTTTCATCCAAATCAGTGGGAGTTTAAGTGCCTCGTGCATGTTAATACCAAACAAAACATTAGCCGAGCGGTCCCATCGCTGACTCCCTCTCTGCTGATTTCATCAGTCATCTCTCTGTGGCTCCACGGGACTCCAGGACACAGAGGGGTGTGAAGGGAAAAATGAAAGGCAGACACATTAGAGGCTGGTAATTTTACACACATGCTGCTATGAGACTTCCACATGTTTTATGCAAACTGTCATTTTATCTGTTTTCTGTCAGTGACTCTGGATTTGCCCTCAACATTTTGTGTTGCATTTCTTACGACATTTAGTGGCCTGACTGTATGTGGAGGCCAGCTGCTGACAGGATGAAGCCAAAGAGGAGATGATGGTTGATTGTGATAGACCGAGGGTCTGAGGACAGACTGTAAAGCCCACTGAGGCAATGTGGCTGGGATGTTGGGCTATATCAATACAAAATAAAATAATACATAAAAATAAAAACATGTGGTGTTGATCTAATTGGCATGCATTGGGCCGTGTTAGACTCATCAGCTGTCACTCAGAGGGGGAGGGGTGTCTGCCTCCCCCCACTGAGTGGGATCAAGTTGGAATTCACCTCTTCCTTCAAAATCCCAGTCGATACATGACACAGCAACAGCGAGCAACTAACAATTTCTCACAATACAAACCCCAACAAGCTAGCAGCATTTATCGTTTTTTGACAGGGTTCGCTCCCCAGATAGCGATATGTGGGCAGTCCAGTCCTCTTTGCCAGATCCGAGCCATGCATCATGCTCATGTGTCAACCAGAAGTGGCCCAAGTCTGGGTCAGATCCAGCCCATCACCAACAGAAACAAACTGTGGCCCAGACTTGGGTAGACCTGCAGTCACATAGGGTAGGGGTTGGGAATGAGACTCAAAAATCTGCTTTCTTATAGGCTGGACTGTAAAAGAAATTCAAACAAGTCAGAGTGTTTTCCCTCTCATGGAAGAATGATGATGACAGGTGCAGTCAGAAGTTTCTCCAGTGCCACGCAGTGCTGTGAAGATCGGTGTGGCCACGTGAGACTGCAGCCTCATCCAGACCAAACCAGGCCTGAGCCAGCCTCTGCTGCGAGCATGCTGGTGCTGCTCATTCCTGTTGGTCCATTTCCACAGATTGATAATAATAGTCAACAACCAGGATGTGAGGCGCATCATTAAGGTGAGTTTTAAACTGAGCAGTGTAATCCATTAGAGTACACTAAAAAGCAAAAAAGTAACGAGTAACATAACCCATTATTTCTGCAATTCAAGTAATCTGTTTTTCATAAAAGTAATCCATTACTGGTAAAAATAGTAAGAAAGCTTCTTCTTCTTCTTCTTCTTCTTCTTTTTTTTTTTCCTCCACAAAAATGTTCCCAACTGGAACTGAAGAGTTTCTGGCTAACTTTGACCCAAACTTGTGCTTTATGACACTCCTTTGTTCCATTCACCTGAGTGAACACTAAAATCTCACTGATGATGCTCCTGAATGTCAGGTCTTGCAGTTTGTTTAGTTCTCCCCTCACGGAGATAAAGACACTGATCAAGGTCTGGTGTAAAATCTCGTCGTCCTCCACAGAAAGATTTCCAGGGACATGGGATAAGCTACCGGGAGCTGCCATTAACTCCCCACAGCTCTGTGAGCTGCGGCGGAAAAGCTACACATGAAATCCGCCTGAGGAGAGAAGCAGAGGGCTGGAGTGCCACTAATGGCTCGATGTGGCCCCTGACTGTGTTCATTTCAGAGCAACCCAAGCTCATCCTCTCCCTACTGGGCAGCTAATGCAATTACACCCTCACATCTGCAGGGGGCTCCCTCTGTCTCCATCTCCACCTCAGCCCACTGCTTTCTCTGTGACTTTGTGTGTGTTAGGTGGGTATGTGTGTGTGTGTGTGTGTGTGTGTGTGTGTGTGTGTGTGTGTGTGTGTGTGTGTGTGGTGGAGGGAGAGGTAGAAGCTGGGACTGGTAGGTCTCATGCTCACGATTTACGGTTAATCAATCATCGTGCCGCCTTAATGACACCCTGCTGCTTCCCTAATGTCTTCTGGCAGAGGCAGCCCGCCGCTGGCACAGAGCTCATGCAGGCACACATATGGTCGCCTCAAGTGAGTGACAGGACCCCTTTCATGTGTGCTGCCCTGCACGGCGGATGCCATCAGCCACATACAGCCGCCGCTGGCGAGGAATGGAACAGTGGTGAAGGGGGAAAATGAGAAAAGAAAAGAGGAGGAAGAAAGTCATAGAAAGAGTAGAGCAGAATTATTGTGCCTCGCCTGATTGGCTCGTCCTCCTGGTCTCCTAAAAGTAAACTTTAAGGAAAAATACAGCGTGATAAGCGAGGAAAGTGTCACTGTCAGCTCCTGTGAGGAGTGAAATCAGCATCTGAGGAAGGCACACAATACTCTCTGATACGTCATAAGACTGTAAGACTAAGGTACATCTGATAATTAAAATGAATACTGAGGAAAATTAACTCAGACATTTGATGGACAAAACTTAAATCATACTTTTACCACAATGTTCACATATTTTGGTGAAGTCCAGTCCTTCTTAACACTGCTAGCTGTGTAGCTCTGTAGATGGTGGTGTCAAGTGGCCAGTCCGTCACTTTGATCCACACTTAAACATCCAGTATATCCTCACACCTAAACGACTGAACGGGCCAGAAACAGCACGACAACTGTGTGGAAGCGAGGCTGAGTCTCCTGTCCAGGATCCTTGTCGTTCCCCACGGCTGTGATGTCATGATGACGCCTCACACCGCACCACAGAGGTGTCCTGCCTTTAGAGTGTGGCAACGTAAGAAGGGAAGGTGTTGAATGTTTTTGAGGAAGTTAACATGTGCAATCAAATGACCAACCTACCATGCTTCAGTTGCTTCATAACAACTGAGCAAACTCCACCCACGTGTTTGTTATGTGTAATTTATTAATTGGGTCTACACTGAGACCATCGATGCTGTATATAACTCATCATCAAGACCGTTTACAGATACATGTAGGGCGAGTTTGGACCTGTCTAAGCAGGAAAAGTACAGGTGGATTTTATAACATGGCTGCATTCCATTTAGGTGAGCTGGTTTTCAGGGCTCTGGTACTGTGCACGCTCACTCACTGATATGGCTTACTCGGACACTAACTAGAATGGCGCCACCGTTAATGTCATTGGACACACCTGGGCTGTGCGAGTCAAAATGTCTGCTGTGATAAGGGTCTGTTCGCATCCCAAAGATCTGCCGTCATATGATTTGGTAGAACTCATCCATTTGTCATGATCGTCAAGCTCTGGTTGGCCACACCGCAGATCTCTGGTTCTGGTCAAATGAGCTATTGCTGAATGTACAAACACGATCACATCTTATCTCCTAGAAATAGGCTTTAACCCTTTTTTCTGAAGGGCCTGGTGAGCTGTCATTCTGCAGGACAAAGTGTACAGCCATGAGGTGCTTTGAGCAAAATGCAGACTTCACCGTGCTAACATGCTGCTGTTTAGCAGGTGTAATGTAAGCAGTGATCACCAGGTTAGGTTAACATGCCAACATGCTTACATTTGCTAGTTAGCACTGTACATGATGATGTTGATGGAGATGTCATTTGTCACAGTTAAGTTTTGGAAAAATGGAAATTCTGGTGGGATGGTGGTACATGATGAAAAGTCCAGAGACATTAGGATTCATCCTCTGGGAGCATGAATTAAATATATATATTGTATAGTATAGTATAGTAATCCAACCAATAGTGGCTATTTTAGTCTGCACAGGGCCTGCACTGCCAGCCTTAGAGCCCAGGCACGCCATCTATATGTCTCTCCAGTATGTCTACGGCATCAGCATTACAATGCAAGAAACTCACAGATGCAGCTCTGTGTAAAAAGAACTCACACAAAAGAACAGAAACGGTAAATAGTCAACAACAGTAGTACTGAAATCACTGGATGTGGCCTGAGGTCAGTCGCTGCCTCAGAGATGGTTTTGGGAAAGAGGAAAGAGATGAAAGGTTTCACCCATGTAGCTGATAGATGGTGCTTTTCTTCTCAGTCCTCTGAGGATACCACCACCGACCTCAGGAATGCATAGCATGTATCAGGCTGTTCAGATTAAATTATGTCCACGGTGCAGAGCCATACCAAATATAGCCGCGATGTTTCCTGGCTCTCAGGAGACAAACCCTCTGAGAATCTAAAATGACATTTATCCTAATCTGACATGGCATTTGCCCCAAACAAAGCCCGAAGCCGAGTGTCATCACATCAGTCAGAGAGAAGACCATAATAGGCCCTTTGGAGCCAGTTCACAGCGTGCCCTACTGTGGCCCAAACCTGGCACGGTACGGAGCGTCATTTTGCATCCCGGCATCTCATCCACACAGACAATCAACAGCGCTGTTTCTATGGAAAAGAGTTGGGAGTCCATTTGCATGCAGGCGGGTGCAGGGGGAGGCCCATCTGTCCAGTGGAGCGCTTTCTAATTTATGTTAGTTGTTGTTGTCATCGTTGTCAACACACAGCAGCACCTCCTCGTCACTCTCCACACACACACACACACACACACACACACACCCTCTCCTCCTCAGTAGAAGTGACAGCGAAGGAGCTCTGGAACTAAAAAAGCAATCCATCATGTGAGTAAAGCCCCAGTTTGACACCAGACACAGACTGTTGTTAGACTGACAAGAAAAACTGAGCCTGAGGTGATTCATTCAAATACATGCACATGGAAAATATATACATATTCATAAATACCTCCTCCATATGATTTCTTTCATATAAAAAAACCCATATCATTTAAATTGTATCCACTGTATGTATAGTACAGAGAATAAAAGGCTCTACACTTCGGCTTGGAGCAGCTGCGAAAGCCTTTTGCAACAATGTCTGACATGGTTCTTTGAAAAAGGTAACCGCAGAAATCAAAAATACGATTATGACACCTTTTTTCGAGTCTGTCACTGTTTGAACTCTGAAAATAAAAGTTTTTTTTTCCTGACATAGAGCATCAGAGTGAAACACATGATTTCAATAACAGCTTATGTTAAATGCCACGTACATAATTACACACCAAGACTTCATTTGGTGGAAGCTCACTGTACGAGCACATGTTCTCAGACTGACGAAGCACACTCGGGATGAAATGCATTACTTGCTCTTTGGCTTGCAGAGGAATGCATCATAAAGTGGCCATAATCAAAACATCTCTGGATCAATCAGCTGCTGCAGTAGCCGCGAGCACTTCTCGGTTCACCGTCGACAAAATCAGTTTAAACAGGGCTGCTCGAAATATTCTGCTCCTGCCTGTAACCTTGTTACATTTCACTTTATTCATGTCATGTTGCAGCACTGTGTGCTGTTTTTTTTTTTTTTTTTTAGATTTGCTAATTTGATTTAAAAAAAAAAAAAAAAAACATTTAGGGGATTACTCTACGTACGCCTTGTGGGAGTTCAAGTTTGTGAACAGTAGGATCAATGTAAATGTAAATGTGTAATGTGAAAGTGGCCGTTTGTAGTCATGAAACCACAGAGACGTATCAGCTGACTCTCAGCTCCACAGGCCACTTCGGCACCTTTCAGCTCAATATTTTGGTTTCACCACACACAACTTCACTGTTCTGGTTGACTCTCACTGTTCTCATAGCAGTCCTCTTTAGCCATTGTTCTATTAAGACCCACTGTGCACTATCTGCTCTGTACTAAACAGCAATCTGAAATCAGGTCAGTGACTAGTTGGTGAAAGTAATGAGGCATTTCACAGCTAAATAGAGAAGGCGGAGATCAAGCCAAGGCTAAAATGAAAATAAATTCATTCACTTTTGTCCAAAGCACCTGCCATAATCAGTAGTAAAATCAAATCAACCCCATATGCATATTGTACAGGAAATACATGTGCTCATACTTATATTGTACTTATCATTTGGGTAGTGTGACAGAATTATTTTGACTAAATGATCAAATCATAAATACGTTGAGTCTTACTTACTGAATTATTTAGATAAAAGTGAAAATTCCTTCAGTAGATTTATATAATAATAATTATTTGAGATGAATTAAATGTTTATCAAATAGCTGTTATATATTGTGTATGAATTGTGTATATTAAATTATATCACCTTTGTAAATTTTCATGCAAGCCATGATAACATTTTCCTGAAGAAAAAAAAAAAAAAAAAAGATTTACCCTTTGTAGGTGTATTTATATAGTATCAACTATAACTATATGTTTTACAAGCGAGGCCCTTTCTGTCTGAATCCAGTGCACATAATTAGGCACATGTAGCCTTGTTCAGGATTGTCTCGTGTGCGCTGCTCTGGTTAATTTTCAGCCTTGATATCTTTTCCTTTGAAAACCAAAAGCTGTTCAAAATCCGTCAGATGCCATACTCAGATAAAGCTTAAATTTCACTGTAGTGTCACTCGTCAAAGTAAGTCCCCCAGTCTGAGGTCCTGCCTCATTGTGGTGCACAACGCTGGCGACCATTCCTGAAAGCACCTACTGACCCCCAGCTGTGGTGGGAGATTTCCCCCCACAACAAGGGACAATGAGCCTGTTCTACACTCAAAAACAAACTTCGGCAAGCCACACACAGGTGAGACAGAGAGGGGGACATGTATTGATGAATACAATATTAAAATCCAGCTGGACTGTCATAAGGTTCTGGATGCTACCATAAATGGAGGTTCTGTTCATGAAGCCCAGATAGCTCGTAGGTTTATAGAACATTCAAATAAGGTTACAGTTGTAACCTTCAGAAAGGAATGTAGTTTCTCTATGCAGAGCAACCTGAAAACATTGTGTTGTTATTTTTAACAGTTGCCTTTCTAGCAGGAGATAAAGGAGACAGACATGAGGGGAAAGTTTCATCACTACTAAATTAATATAGATTTGAAGGTTTCAGTGACAAGTACACAAAATTTGTATAGTTGCTACTTAATGTTACGGTAATGTGATGCTGCCACCTACTGGAGGTTGTTCATCAGTGTGTCCTAGACTTGGTTCTGGTCCTCTTCATGTTGAATCTATGGTGGTGTTGAAACATGGGATATGTAGTTTGCACATAGAAAGACTCATGAGGTTTGAGAGTGTAAACTCGTCATCAACATTTAAAAGACTGTATTAGATTGAGTGAATAATTGTCCAGTAATCGCAGGGTTGAGAGATACTGACTCCTACTCGCCTCATGGTTCTCAAGTGTCCTGCTTAAAGGGTCACTCCACCAGTTTAACACATTAAAGTGTGTTTACAGGTGTTGGGGAGTACTACTGCATATGTGGAAACAGTAGTATAAAGTCGTTTGTGACTCCAGAGGAAGCTGCACGTAATCCGATAAACTACCTACAGTGATGTCACTCAGTGGCATTGTGGGTAATGTAGTCGCAAGAATTTGAAAAGCTCACAAAAAAGGAATATATTCAGTGTTTGAGCACAACTCCCAGTAAAAACCATGATCACATAGTCATTCAAGTTCTGTGAAAATAAGCATTTTATTTTAACCATGTCAACATAGGCAATGGCTCTACAAAATGGTTTGAAGTCCAGATGAAATGGTACCCCGAGTAGCTTCTGTGTCATGACACATTGAATCTTAGCTCTGTGCTGCTATAAGATTACCTGATGTCACAATATTGTCGGTTGGTTCCAACATTTGTAACCACACATCACTTCATAAAAACTAATGTACTGTATCACAATATTTCCAAATACCGATATACCGATATTGATTAGTAGGTAAGTTCAGAAACCGAAGCAGCCTTTCTACCACTTAAACATGAAACTATACCCAAAACTTAAGACGATACAGTCACACTAACATGTGATATTGCTGTATGAGAACACAAAAAAATTCAATCAGGTTTTGTTTTTCATAGCTTATATTGTTAAACAGGTGCACAATGATGTGATCTGACAAGGCATTTTTCATTTCGACTTTAAAAGTTTCTCACTTTATCATAAAAATGTTTTTAAAAAAAACTTAAGAAAAAAAAAAAAATACTCCACAGCCTATAAAGACACAACTATATTTGTAAAAAGAAAAAAAAATGATAAAAACATGTACATGCAAAATGCCACTAAAATGTCAGACTCAAAAACCCTCAAAATTAAAACTGAGGCTTTGGTTAAGTCAAGATGACATGAGAACGAACCCAGACTATGAGCTGTTGATGTCTCTTCATTAATTTTTTTTTTTTTTTTTTTTTAAATATAAAAAAGAGCACAGAGTTGGAACATAGCAACGTTAACAGTCCTGTTCCCGGTCAACTCAAGATAACATGCATCCTCTTGCTGTTCTCACACATCGATCATCAGACAAAAAACTGTAGGGATCTTCAGGTAATGTCCACCAAACCTCAACCAGAAAAGGAATGTGTAGTTTCCTCGATACTAGGCACACTGGGAAATTCAGTTGTCATTTTAAGTTAAACACAAATTCCCACCAGGCCAACTACTTGTCCATTAATGTCTTCAACCACTAGAACACTCGGTCGAACTCCGTCTGACTGGTGGTGGCTGGGTTTCTGTTCTGGTTGGGCTGTTGCTGTGGCATGTGGCCTCTCCGCCTGGGTGGAGCCAGATATTCAAACATGGACGTGTTGTGGGTGGAGAGCATGTTCTTCAGGTCTGACGGCATGGGGTCGGACCAGAAGAAGTCGTGGTTGAGCGCGTCGTCACTGTCAATGCGCGTTGCCGGGTCCAGGACCAGGAGTTTATCTATCAGGTCCAGGGCGTACGGGTCTTTGACGTAGGCTTTCAGACGATCTTTCACTTTTCTTTTCTGGCCTTTGGGCAGCTCCATTTTCTGATACAGCTCGTACTTTTTATCCACGCCAGGCCACACCTGATGGAAAAACAAAATGTGTCAGGATTTAATCAACAAAGACGACAAGGTATGATTCCAAGTAACGCACCTTCTGTTGTGTTCCCATCGTGATGTAATCTTACCTCAGCAGTGATGGAGCCACAGAGCTGGCTGATGAGAGTGAGCTGGTGCTGCTCAGTGTTGCCTTGCATTATTGGACTTCTGGTCCACATCTCTGCCATTATGCAGCCCCCTCCCCACAGGTCAATGGGGGGGCCGTAGTCTCGCTCACCTACCAATAAAAAGGAAAAAAAAAAAAAAAAAAAAAAAAAAGCTTAATTACCTTTAAATTAATCTGCAGCAGAGTTGGCTGCTCATCCTTCTCACTGAGAGATTTGCTGACAGAAATGTAAATTCTGTTCAAAGGAATATTGATTTTGTCCTGTTTGATTTAGATATTTCAGTACATGAGCATATTTGTGCTTTTGTGCGTTGAGTCCGAGTTAAGATAGTCGTCTCTTACCCAGCAGCAGCTCTGGAGGTCTGTACCAGAGTGTGACCACGCGGTTAGTGTAGCGGTTTCCCTGGCTGTTTTTAGCCAGACTGAAGGCTCGAGCCAAACCAAAGTCGGCCAGCTTCAGGACACCGTCTCTAGTGATGAGCACATTGGCTGCTTTCATATCCCTGTGAAGAATCTGAGCCAAGAGAGGGCAACATTAGACCACAAGCCTTTGTAACAGGGGAAAAAAAGTCAATTTTCTTCATTCATCTACCTTAAAGGTTTCTGCCGTGAAGGTATTTGATTTAGGCTGGCTCAAAAGCTTAGTATTCAATATGAGCACCATGCATTTCTTGCAAAGGATAATGTTTCATCTCAGTACTTGCTTGTACTAAAACACCTATATTCCTCCTGTCTCCTAACTCTGCCAATAAGCTAAAGGACTCAAATGCAAACTGTGAGAGTAAAACAGACCAGTTAGTGTTTTCTACTAAAAGACTGTCTCTATTTGGGAGTTCCAGAGCTAGTGAGCCTGTAACATGACTTCTTTTCTGTGGTAACGTAATCCCAGGCAGATTTCTAAACCAATCCAAGCGTGGGAAAGCAGCAGAGAAAAATGTCCTCCAACAATTCATTCCTCAATGTATAATGACAATAATATAATAATAAAATGAATATTTTGCTTGAAGTTCTGTGGTGGTTAAAAAAAAAAAAAGAAAAGAAAAAGGTTCCTTGCTGCGTAAGGAAGTGCTCCTGAAGGTTGATTTACTGGTGCAGGCAGGCACTGCAACCTACACAAGTGACCTACAATGTACTGAGCATTTATACATTTATGCATGTCCTGGGGTGTGGGGTTTCTGGCGATGTGAATGGATTGCCAGCTAACTTTCCCCTCTAAATACACTGACTCACAGCTTTAGACTCACAGGGTTAGGGAGAGTAAACAGGCAGAGTGTCTGCAGGGCTCCATCAAAAATCAGCTTGAATGACTCTGAGTTAAGGGGCAGCCTGCCCTCCAAACATTCAGCCGTCTGCTCTCCCTTGCCCAAATAGTATGCGGCAGCGCAGGGAGGCTCCATCAGGTTTACAAAGCTTCTAGTCAAGTGGCATCAGAGAGTGTTGACATCCCTAATAACAATAATAACGATGTTGTTTTAAGATCACAGATATAGGCTTTAAATTACAAGAAAACAGGATTTATTCATTTAGGATGCCAGTATGTTGCAGTAGCTGATACAGTATCAATGTGACCAGGGATACATCCTCGCACATTAAAAGTTATTTTAATGAGTAATACTGATTGTGTTATTCTGCACCACCATCAGCAGCAGCATCTGCTCACTGTGTCAATTCAGTGTGAGCTTTCTTGAGTGGTTGTTCGCCTTCATCAGTGCCTCACCTTGTTTCTGTGGATGTAGTACAATCCATTGAGCAACATCTGCATGACCTTCTTGATTTCTGCCAAGGTGAACTTTACATTAGCATTGCTCAGCAGGCCAGCCAGGTCATGCTCACAGAAGTCAAACACCAAGTAGATGCTGCCTTTGTATCTGTTGAATTGAGTAGCTTCAAGAACAATGAAAGGGAAACAAAGAATGAAACCATCAACATCTCTAGAGCAAATGTGTGACCAAGAAAGAACAAAACACACACAAATCAACATTTAGAACAAAGTTATGGATTGGGGACATGCAACACCAACCTTTGGTTCTGCAGATCTCAATCAGATTGACCACATTCTCATGTTTGAGCAGCTGCAGGATCTTGATCTCTCTCAGGGCAGTGATTGGGAACTGAAACAAAACAGCCAAAAGGAAACTATATAAATACCTAGGCTTATGCAACCACAGCAGAGCAAAGACAAGCACCACCATTACCCCTATTCAACCAAAGTGAACAAGTGCTGGTTCTGGGCTGGTGCTAGTTCGGAGACAGTTCCACCTGTGAACTTTCTAAGCGCTGGATTGCTTTTCCATGGGCATGAGAGCCACCATAGAGATACATCATGCAGTCACTGTATACAGCTCCAAATTCCCAGCATTGCTAGGAACAACTATGGTGGACTACACTGACGCTTTACAAGCGTCACTCCTGGCTTTGCAAGCCTACACTGGCATCCAAACATGGTGGTCCTCAGACCACTGTTGTGCCGGTTAGTGAAAATACTTAAAATCTAGTTTATGCTACTGTGAATGAGTCAGAACAAGCAGAACTAGCTCTGGATTCTAGAAAAGGAAAGTCATCAGTAGAATTAGTTTGTCCTTGGTCACAATGCGGTTCATTGTTCTGGACCAGCAAATGTTGGTGCCACTCTGAAGCCAAGTTAACCTGGCTGGGAGCCACTTCTCTGGCTGTCGAAACAAGGAACTGGTTTCAGAGTAGGCATTGGCTCTGAACCAGCACCTGAACCAGGGGGTATATGAGCACAGGTTGCATTAAAAAGCTAGTAATTCAGTCACAAAATGAATATGGCCCTTCTCACCGCAGTAAAAAAGATGATGGAAAAGCAAATCAGCGCAGCTCTACTTGGCTTGGTGTGGCTAAAAGTGTTAGCGTGACAACGGCATAGGATACGCAGCTCCTTTTAAAAAAAGGACAGTTCTGCTTTATTACAACTTGAGTCTTGTTTTCAATGTCCTCCTGTGGGTCGGGGGTGTTAAACCAGACTTAAATCAAACTGTCAATATTAGTGATGATAAACAATACACCAAGAGTGTCTTATTATACTGCTGTAGGCTTTCAACAGATGGGAAAATACACCATCCCCTTTTTTCTTCTTGTCATGTAGCACCAGTTGCACAATTCAGCACACATTGACAAGTGCTCACAGAGCAACACAAGTGTCCCAATCAACATATGAAACATACGATAAACTAATACAGTAGACTCTGAATGGCCCCTTACCCCTTCTTTCTCGTTTTCCATCAAAACTTTCTTCAGTGCGACCTTCTTCCCAGTCTGTCTGTGTTTTGCCTTGAACACCTCCCTGTGAAGAGAATTTAAGAGACACGAGAGATAAATGAACACTTCCACTTAGCTGACCACATGATGGTCAACACTCACAAACAGTGAGTATGGTTGTGAATATGAAATACGTTGGTGAATCGCTCCTAGGTCAACATAGACTATTAAAGCAAATGTCGACATGGATCTTCGATACAAGACAATATCAGGTAAAACTAGATATAGTTCTGACAGCTAACTTACGTTTTAAGGAGTAGGTTCCCCAAATCTCCCAATATGTAACAGGTGTGGTCATGAAACGCCCCGTGCCATCTTGTCTTGTACCGTTAACATGTTGTTTATTACTGTTAGCTGGTACTGCTAATGTTAGCCACGAATAATACACAAATGGAATTCCCAGAAACATTCACACGACACAATGTTACCGTTATACTCACCCAAAGGTCCCTTGTCCTATTTTTGCCATTTTTTCATATTTGGAGAACTCGTCACAGAAGGGAAATTCTACTCCATCGTAGTATTTCGACATTATGGCGGCCTCCCGGTCGGGCCTGAAGAGATATTTCATTTAGTATATGGGCATTTACGTCAAAACACGATCTATATGAAACATGATGGAATTTCTTTAAATTGATGACAATACACAAGTTCAATGAATAAAACTGTAAGCGGCAATTTACTTACTTTTCAGCCCCGCCGGCGTTGCTGGTTTTATCTCGCTGCATCTTCTCACGGTCCATTCGAGTCTGCGACTGCGTCGACGGATGCGCGACCTTATGATGTCACTGCGATGCATTCACGGTACAACTCGGGCTCGGAGACGTCTGACCGTGGGGAGTAGTTTCATATTTCATCGTCATTCTGAAAATACACGACATCCCATTGATGACACAGGATGCAGTAACGCTTAAGATAAATAGATGAATAAAAAATATTTGCATTCTCATTATCCGTCGTATGTTGATAGTTTTCATGAGTTGTCATCTAGACAACAGCTCAGCTGTTACAGTTACAAGTATAGCCCGTGATCTGTATGTTTTTTGTGTGTGTTTGCGACGTTGTAGCTATATAAACGTGGAAGTTGTAGCTGTTGTTGTAATTATCAGAGCAGTATTTAATGGTGGCAATATGGGACAAGTGTACTCTAATGACCTGAGAGCGACACCTAGCGGCCCGGAGGAGTGTATCTTTCATGTTTTTTCCAACCGATTTTCTTTTGACTTTAGATAAAACGACCAACCAAACATCATGATTTTTCTTTTGTTGTTGTTGTTTATCATATTATTACATTATGGCCATGGATTTAACAGACATGTAAGGCAAACATGGCAATACAAGTACATTTGCTTTGCAACTTCCCTTCATAATAACTTGACGGTGTTGTTTGATTTTTTTTTTTTTAATTTTGTCAATGTGAAATAGTACGAGCTGCATTACATTTGGAATATGTTTTATATAATATTTAATATTCAGGCAATGTAAAAATAATACAGTTAGCAGATTAGTTAGCTGCGTTTCACACATATACAGGTGCCCAGCCCATATGTATTTGAACAGAGTTAATATCAAGTACACTGTGACATGAAATTATGAAATTACATTAGCAACTTAAATCAAACTAATTAAGTGCTGGCTGAAAGAAAACCAAAGCTGTAGCAATTTTTAGCTTACTGGACTTTGATGTAGGTTATATGTATGTTAATACAGTGTGGTGTGTGTTGATGTATGTGTGTTATGTTATATATGTATATATGTTTTGTGTTGTGGTTATATGACACTGAACATTGACTGCTGTATGCTTTAATCATGCTTTGCATGTAAAAGCACATTGAGGGACAAGAGTTGAAGATAAGCCTCTGCTGTGAACTCTCCGTGCAGCATATCCGTGACATTGTCTGGATCTATGCATCGTCCCCTTTCAAATAAAACTACATTTGTTGATAAATGCAAACGTGACCGAGTAACATTTGTCATCATCACAAAACCCGACTGCAAATGTTTTGAAGAAGGGGCGTGGCGTGATGTCATCACGCATGTGAATGAACTCTACCATATTTGGCTGCAGCTTCCTGTGACAACACGACGCTCATCATGGGCTGCATGTCGCGCGTGTTACAGAGGAGCTCCGCGTTTACCGCGCGGCTCCGGCAGAAGGACTGGGCGTGCAGTTTGGCGGGCCTTTCGTTTAGACACTACAGCACCAAGACGGCTCCCCAAATACCAGGCATGGAGTACCAGGTACGCGGTGTTACAGTTTTTTTTTTCTGCGCGTCTTCGAACCGGCTGCTAGCGAGCTAGCTAGCCACCTGTGCTAGTTTGACAAGTTTGTCCCAACTGAGAGTGACTGCACCGTTGTAAGTTGATAGAAACATGGCTGACACGACCATGCGAAACTTGATGAACTCCAGCCATCGTCGACTGGCAGTCTCGCGGTCGGCTGCCGAGTGTCAGTCCCGGTGAGGACAGAGCTCACAGCCAGTCGGACGGTATGTGACTGCAACTCTGGCTGATAAACGTCAAAGTGAAGCCTGTGCGTTGACACGTGGTGTAAACCTTTTCTGATGCCATATCTGATGGTTTGGCTTGACAACTGGACAGTCCCAAAATGTAGGCTAACGTTGTTTATTATGTGTATTCTGGTGGTTGTGATTCGTTTTAAGGTTACACAACTCGTTCTGCTACTTAATGTTAAATTTCACTGTGCGTTCAAGAAAGAACGTCCTTGTCTGTTGTAGATGAACATGGTATACAGTGTGGTATTGTGGTACAGTGCGTACAGTTTGAAGTCGAAATGTCACGGTGCTGCTGCTCATCAAGGCTGATGATTTTTTTTAGTAAACACGTCCATTACAGTTGTATTTCTCCACATGATCCAGCTATCATTGCCTTTTCTCTACCATACAATATAAACTATCTAATAATGGATGTCCAGGTGTACGGACATGAGTAGAAATAAATTAGCATTTGTTTTGTTCAGGGATAATGAAAGTACATGCCAGCCAACAGTGGGGTTTGCTGTTTTCAATTCTTTTTTGACAACACTGGAGCTCTATGACACCAAGGAACGAGATGTATTTGGATGTGACACGCACAAAATACTCGTTAGCAGGATATATTCATCTGTTGATGATAAGAAAAAGGAAGCATATTATCAAATTTACCTTGTAATGAGGTACTTAATACAAAAACCCGCAGGTGGAACTAATACAAGGGCTGCAACTAATGATCATTTCCATTATGCTTAATATTTTATTTTAATGTGAGAAAATAGTGAAAGATGCCCTTTGTAAATTCCCAGCTAATCTTCACAATGTTTGTTTTGTTCGACCAATAGTCCAAAACCCAATCAGGATCCAGTTTAAGGAAACTACCTGATGAGATCTGCTGTTACCTGTCCACGCTAGGGTAGTTATCTCGTCAACTGATGGATAAGAGCTGGACTTCAGTACAAGCTGCTGTCAGACATGAGAGTCTTTAGTCCCGGACTTTATTTCACTTGTTCATCTCTCTCAACGTGTGCATGTAGAATGGAAAAGGTAGCTCTGTGGTCATGTGTGCTTTACACCTAGCATTATGTCCTTGGT